>NC_043973.1:45280359-45356149 GCF_902148855.1 Sphaeramia orbicularis
AAGCTAATATATCGCATTAATTCAGTTAATCGAGGTTTTTCTCTCTGAATAGCATGAAAAATACTTAAATCGAGATTATTCCTCTGGAAACATTTCATAGTCTACAAAAATCCAAAATGCAACCTGTTTGTTTCTCGTACTAAATTACTTGTTGATGTGTTTTTCCGGTCACATGAGATATTTTTAGTAAAGACAGTGTTTTTATGATGTTTTGTCATCAGTTTATGGAGACAGAAAACAGTTAGAATCCTAAATTATCCACAACAGTGATTCAGTTTTGTGGCCATAGCACTGAGCTCTGGGCCAAATTACCCATAGTCCTCTGGCACTGTGTTATTTGTGAAGTAATACCTTAAGAAAAGTCAAGTTAGTGGGGGGGAGGGGGTCTGACAGAGCTTATATATGTTGCATAGGTAGGTTTTTTTTTTTTGCTAAAATTAATTTGTTTTTGATCATGTAATAGTTTGCTATATTATGTTGCAAATAAACGTTAATTTTAGACGACATTTAGTCTATATAATGTATATTATTCTGGATGGAGGCAGTAAAGCCAGGTGTAGATTACTGCACAAAGTGAGAATTTGATTTTCCTTGGTCAGGATATGTACAGTCAGTCCAGCTGTGATTTCCAAGGCTGACAATTAATACTGAACAAACAAGAACTCAAACTATGAATTATGAAAGAGCTGCAGCATCTGAAACTGACCACAATGAACATTTGACAGATAAACAGAACCACAGTGCTTCAGTTTCAGACTCAGTTTGTCATGTCTTTTGTGGATTGGGATTGTCTCTGTCAACTCACCATATATTTTTTATTAGTAAGTTTTTTTATTTTTATTTTTTATCAATTACTAGAAATCTCAGGCGACCCCATTTGAATTCCAGGTGACCCCACGTGGGGTCCCGACCCCTAGGTTGAAAAATATTGTGTTGAAGGTTAACTCCAGATGTGAACAAACACACTCACACCTGGACATTTAAATTCTTGTATCTCAGGAGCAGTGGCGATTTCTCACAGACTGCAGTGGAAGCTCAGCTTCCCCTAAATTATGAAAATTAAACGGTTAAATATGTTCAGTTGTGTTGACATTCCACTGACTACAAATGTGTTAGAACACGTTCATCTCACAGATGAGTTCGTTCAGAATCAGCTTTATCACAAATCAACAGACTCTATGTTGTTCACTTCTCATACATTCCCGTTGCGCTGTTTTCTCATTCGATCTCTGCTCAGTGCATTTGTCCGTAGACGCTCAGCGTCCATGCACTTCAATGGGACTGAGTGGAACAGTTTTTTTCATTGCCTCAAAACTGAACAGTAATTGGATAAATGCCACGATGTTGTCCCGCCCCTGGACGCTTGGTGTCTCTGGGGGTGAATGGAGCTGTGGGCGGAGCTCAGCCAGGCTGGATGCCGGGCTTCCACGTGCTGATTGGAGGATCAGTCGAAAGGCTGAATCCCGTTTGATTGACAGCTAGTTTGAGATCTAATCCTTCACTGACACAGTTCAGTTTAATACTGTCACACATTCTGCTGTGAAATCGAGAGAGAAACTACTACGAAATTACTTGTTCATTTCTTGCACTGTAAATAAAACACACTCATTGTACTTCCTTGTTTCGATTTAACATAATTTCAATGTTTTTTTTTGTTTCAGTTACATAATTTAATCATTTCTTGTTCGAGTTTAATATCGTTTTGTAGATAGTTAAATCAATCATACTGTTGGCTAGGTCAGAGTGAAGTAGCTATCTAGCAAGCTGGACACAATGGCAGACAATGCTGATGTTGTCGACCTGATTTTGGCACTTGACAATTTTTTTGATGTAAGCCGACAATGAGCTTCCCCTCTCTGAAAGACAAGCAGCCGCCACTGCTCAGGATGGACATTAATGGACGATAACAGCATAAACATGTGCATTTTTCACCTTCTATTATGTAAGTACATTCCCTCTCCGGTGGGTATTTCTCAGGGTAATTGGGTGAAGTGAAGTACCCTCCATCTGGTTCCTTCACCCAGGTTCCACACTGTCCAGCTGGAGTCACACCTGAGTTATTAGTCACTGGAAAAACATATAGAAATAATAAAAAACAAACGAAAAACAATAGGGGCCTTGCCTTCTGGCAAGTCCACTCACTGTGTGAGTGGACCTGCCCTCTCGGCTCGGCCCCTAAAAAATATACAGAGGAACAGAAATACTGACACTGGTCAATGAGAGTGTGTTTCATTCAGCATTCAGGTCTTCACACCTGGTTCATGTGAGGATTAACTCAGTAATCGTGGACATAACCTAGTGGATAAATACACTTTGGGGGTATTTCGTCCAAATTGCAGTGATTAATCTGGGTCTGAGCTGTAACAGTTATCGCATCGCTCTGACAGGACGATGTCTGAATGTCATGTCACACACTGTAGTTACCTTGATCTTTAGTTTTCGTGGCTCGTGAACCGGACAGGTCTGGAGAGATGAGGCTCGCTGCTAAAGCTGGAAGGAGAAGAGATGTGTTTAAGGTTCATGCATACGTTTTTTTTCTTCTTTTTTTTTTCTGTTTTTTTACTTGTTCTTTAGATTGTCTCAAGGCAAGGACTATTGTTTTTTGTTCAGTTTGTTTGTTTGTTTGTTAACACTCTAGCTGTGAAACTATTGGTTGAATTCATACCAACTTGGGTTTATAGATTACCAGTGATCCAGAATAGATCTCAGTACATTTTGGAAAAAATAGGTCAAAGTTTCAATTTTTTATGAATTTTTTAAATCTTTTTTTCCCCATTTACTTACAATGGGTGAAACTTCAGTTGTCTGTAGCAGCAAAACTATTGGGTGAATTCATACCAAATTGGGTTTATATATTGCCAGTGACCCAGAATAGATGTGATTCTATTTTGGGAAAAGTAGGTATAAGTTTCAATTTTCTGGGAATTTTTAACATCTTTTTTCTTCTCCCATTTGCTTAAAATGGGTGAAATTTCACATGTCTATAAAAACATCAATTTTGTTTTAATTTTACTCAGACTTTGCACAAATATAGAGGCAAATGATATGCTGACATCAGCACATGCATAGACATGATGACATCAGCTGGATCGATGCCAAAATATGTTACAATATGTGTAAGGGGCGGGGTTTATTGTACCTGGAACCACTTATTGTTTTTGTGTGATGTACAGTACGTTGAAACCCCATCAAAAACAGTACATCTCAAGGGGTTTATCCTAATAAATTACATTTTCTAGTAAAATAATAACTAGTGCATTGACCCGTGGGGAACTACAGATTCTAGATCCTCTGATCCAGTTCATTCTTTTACTTTGTTGGTAAATTCCACTGGCATTTGCAGTTGAATAACCTCTCAGCTGGCATGTCTGTTTCTGCACATGAAATCTGACACCATGGCAATGTGACCCTGTTGTTTATCTGTTGCTAGGTAACCCACTTCATAGATGATTCTATGATTCAGGGCATTGCAACTTCATTGTAAGGCTATCATATTCCAGAATTCCTAATATCTCCCAAAATGTTGGTCCTATCAACTCACCGTTTACACCAGTCTCTTCCTGGACCAAAAATAGATAAGTTTGTCAAACTACAGCAGTCAGCTTTGTATGGATTTTGTGTGATGCCTGAGACACACACACACACACACACACACACACACACACACACACACACACACACACACACACACACAGAGTCCACTCCCCTTTTATAATATAGATTGAATTTACCTTTAGAAAATCATGTCAAATGCTTTGGCAAATACTCTAAATGGAAATAAATGCAATATTTACAAATGCAAACTGATGTTTTTATTGATTTGTGATTAAAAATAACTTGGAAATATGACCCAATTTTTAAAAAATGATTCAATTAAAGCAGAAATGACATTAACTTACAGTGAATATGAAGCAAAAAACTAATGTCAACCTACAGTATTCAACTTTTCTTAATAATATATTACTGTGAAGCCCCCGAAAAATCTTATAAATGTATTATAAATGATTTTAGTAACTGTTCATAAAGCTATTATTGGAGATATATTGTAGAACCCTGTATAGCTGTTGCCTCATTGTGCAGCACTTTTATTGTTTCTATATTTTTACAGACTTTTTTTTTTTTTTTTTAACATATTTGACATTTTTGGGTTAAAAATGTGTGATTTTTTGATTTTTTTTTTTTTTTTTTTTTTTTACCTATTACACATTTCAATTTCCTCATTGGGAGATCAATAAAGTATATCATATCTTATATTAGTACAGATTTTTTTTTTTTTTTTTCATATTTGGCATTTTTGTGTTAACGTGTGATTTTTTTTTTTTCACATATTACACATTCGAATTTTCCCATTGGAAGGTCAATAAAATATATCCTGTTGTATATTTGTTCAGATTTTTTTTTTTTTTTTTTTTTTTTTTTTACATATTTGACATTTTTGAGTTAACATGTGCGAATTTTTTTTTTTTTTTTTTTAACATATTACGCATATGAATTTCCCCATTGGGAGATCAGTAAAGTACATCTTATTTTATATTTGTACAGACCTTTTATTATTATTATTATTATTATTATTATTATTATTATTATTATTATTATTATTTATCAACATATTTGTACAGATTTTTTTTTCTTTACATATTTCTACACTTTTTTAAACATTTGTACAGACCTTTTTTTTGTTTTTTCTTACATATTTCTAGACCTTTTTTTTTTTTTTTTTTTTTTTTACATATTTCTAATGACTTTTTTTTTTGTACATATTTCTACAGACCTTTTTCTTTTTCTCTCTCTCTCTTTTTTTTTTTTTTTTTTTTTTTAATTTTTTTTTTTTTTTTTTTTACATATTTCTACAGACCTTGGTCCAGTATCTTGATGCGTCTATGAGAAATAAAACGTCAACTCACCGATGGGCAGCAGAAGTTTGTGCAACATTTCTGTCCCCTGAGGATGAGCAGCTCCGTCTGAAAAACTGCCATGAAAATATCCTGACAGAATAAAGGAGACTGGACTTCATTCCCCTTCAGTCCTTTTACAGTGGGATGAGTTTTTCAGCCAAACGCGCCGGAGTCAGAACAGAAAAGCTTTTTGTCTCCATCTCAGAGGATTACACTCCCATCCGACACAAACCTTCACATTTATTTATTTTTTTCTTTTTTGCTCCACCTTTATTCCATTAATCCTCTCAGACTCCTCTCCTCGGGGATGGATCCGCGGCACGAGGCGAGGGGACAACTGGCCTGCGTGGGTGCGCGCGTCATTCCACGGTGGCGCGGAAGAGTGGAGCAATAACATCACAGCATTTTCTTCATCTAGGTTTTGTTTGTTTGTTGTTCTCATGTTCAGTGTATACTTCATGACTGACTTCATATTGAACATCACATCATAATACTTCCATCATCCAAGAGTCACAAACCTTTACAATGTTGACATATGTGACCAGTGGCGGCACCAAGAGGGGGCGGGGGGGGCAAATGCACCCCTAGTCACAACCTTTGCCCCCCCAGTTCCCCCCCTACCCAGATTTGGGCAAATCTTTGGGGAAAATTCAGGCAACGAAGAAAAATGAAAAATCCATCAGTGCCTTTTAAATAAACCGCATATTCTAACTGCGTTTTCTTCAAGAAGAGACTGAAGAGCAGGTTTAACATGCAGAGGCTGTTTGTTATGAATAATATACACTAGTCAACATTTGCTAGGGATCAGGACTATAACTTTGCTATATTCGGGGGTGTAATTCTGGAAACTTGAAAATTTACTTTCCCAGTGGAGTACAGCCTGCGGATGCGGATGGCGGCCACACACATTATTGACATCACACTGTATGTGTTTCAGAACATTCTGAGTGGTTTCAGTGAAAACAAAATTGGAAGAGTAATTGTTGTGAACTCTAATTTCTAGGGTTGTATCACCCTTTTGCCTGAAAGTGCAATAAAAATTTATGTTTTTTTTCCACCTTTTAGTCCATTTTTCTTTACATGACTAGCCAAAGTACACACATAATATATGAAGTCACCCAAAATATTATACAACATCAATTATTGTGCAAATATAAAACTGATCCCTAGCAAATGTCGACTAGTATAGTTCTACAGGGGTTGGATAAAATAATGGAAACACCTAACATTGTGGCATCATAGAAGGTGTTTCCATTATTTTGTCCAACCCCTGTAGGTGTGCCTTCAGTTCTGGAATGGATTAATACCTCCGCTTTTATTGTATTCATCTTTCTTCTACATAAGAAATGTAAAGCAAAGAATTAGCACGAGTAGTATAAAGACTAGTTTTTTATGTTTTGAACCCACCTATTAATTACAAATAGTTTTTGTTAACTGTTCAGGTCTGTTTTATCACTCAATTTAAATTTCTGCTAGAAGATTATACCGGTGGGTATGAAAGTGTACCTGAGCCTACAGATGTTGTCAGTGGTTATATACATGTGCATGTGGTGGAAGCCATTGTACAGGGTGGGGAAGCAAAATTTACAATATTTTGAGGCAGGGATTGAAAGACAGTGTATGACCAATTAGTTTATTGAAAGTCATGAGAATTTATTTGCCACAAGAAAATGTACATAATAGAAAATGTTTTTATTCTATGTGTCCTCCTTCTTTCTCAATAACTGCCTTCACACTCTTCCTGAAACTTGCGCAAGTGTTCCTCAAATATTCAGGTGACAACTTCTCCCATTCTTCTTTAATAGTATCTTCCAGACTTTCTCGTAATAGTTTTGCTCATAGTCATTCTCTTCTTTCCATTATAAACAGTCTTTATGGACACTCCAACTATTTTTGAAATCTCCTTTGGTGTGACGAGTGCATTCAGCAAATCACACACTCTTTGACGTTTGCTTTCCTGATTACTCATATGGGCAAAAGTTTCTGAAAAGGTATGGATAATAGTGTTAGGTATGATTATGACATCAATATATGTTTGGTTTCAAAACAATTGATGTAGTGCCTGTTGAGAAAAAACAACTAAATGTTCATTGTAAATTTTGCTTCCCCACCCTGTATACATACGTTTTGTTTGATTAGTTGGTTAGGCTATTAGTTTGATTTTGTCTTCAACATTTATTAACTTGCATTTATTGGCACTGCTGTTTCTTCGCTGCATGTTTTTCTGATGTGTTTAGAGAAATATGTGAAAGTAGATTGTACCAATTAAATAATCAGAACAGAAAGTCTGAGTTGTTCATGCTGTAGTTGTCATGATCTGTGCCTGTGTGGCCCTTGGCTCCTCCCTCTCCACATCATCTCATTTAACCATTATCTGACTCACCTGCTGGCGCTGCACGACTGCGGCGCATTATATCTCTGCCTATTTAAGGCTTGGTTCCGCAGCCGTGCAGCGCTGGTCCATTCGTCTCCGTCACCCACTCAATAACCCGGACATTCATCCATCTACCCCTACGGACTCTGACCCAGGTTTTGTGTTTTCCTGTTGTTTAGTTTTCGTTTTTGTTTAATAAACTTGTGTTTTTTCCCTTCAGTACCGTGCACGTGAGTCCTCTCATTTCCACCGTTGTGACAGTAGTTTTTAATAAATACTTTGAATACATTAAGTATTACCTGATTTTACCTAAAATTGCCCTCTGTATAAAGTGTAACGGATAGGCTATACATTTTATATATATAAAGCGGAAAGTGTTAATTTCACGCTATGCGAAAAAATTTTTGTCCCCCCCCAACATTTTATTTGCCCTCTAGTTGGCCCCCCGCTTTTAAAATCCTGGTGCCGCCACTGTATGTAACATTAAAATACACACAAATACACACATATACCTTTTCATAGCCACATTTGAGCCCCTTACTGGGTTTCTCTGAAGTCAGAAAGAAATCCAGCATAATGTTCAATCAGTAAAATGTTTTTTTCTGTTCAAGAATGCAAGTAAATAACTAGAATTTGACATATTATACAAGAAATAATAATAAATAAATAAATGATAATAATGTCTGATTTACAGTTTTTTACAACTGAATTTTTTTTTTTTTTTTCAGTGGTTTTTTAGCTTACCGCCCAATATGCCGTAAGCTATTGTCGTCATGCGGCGTCTGTCATCCGTTACAAAACTTTCAATCGTCTTTTTCTCCAAAACTACAATTCCAATTGACTTCAAACTTGGTATACAGCTTCTTTATGATGTCAACAAAAGTTAGTGAAATTATTTGGATCCGGATCTGATTCTGGATTTTGGTGCGACTTTGAAAAATGTCCCCATTCTAAGAGATAGGAAGTGGATCAATGCAATAAATCAGTAAGTATCAATGATATCAAGTTGGAATTTGAATTTTTTACAGATCTGATTGGAATATGACCAAAACATGGGCTATTTCTGTAACAGAATAAATACACAGAACTGGGTGATAATAAGTGGCATCTGGATACATTTCCCAAAGCTTTTAATTTGGCCGGTAAGCTACAGGGCCATTGGTCCTTTTTTTTTTTTTTTTTTTTTCATATTCAGTGAATACTCTGTTACTGACTTCACATTGAACATCACATTATAATATTTCCATCACCCAAGAGTCAGAAACCTTTATAATGTTGACATATATAACACTAAATATACACAAATATACCTTTTTATAGCCAAATTTCAGCCCCTTACTGGGTTTCTGTGAAGTCAGAGAGGAATCCAGCATAATGTTCAATCAGTAAAATGTTTTTTTCTGTTCAAAAATGCAAGTAAATAACTATAATTTCACATATTATACAAGAAATATTTTATAACTGGCTTTTTGCCCATTATTTCTTTAATTTTTTTAAAAATTGTTCATGTTCAGTTTATACTCTATTACTGACTTCACATTGAACATCACAGTATAATATTTCCATCACCCAAGAGTCAAAAATCTTTATGATGTTGTCATATATAACACTAAATATACACAAATATACCTTTTTATACCCAACTTTGAGCCCCTTACTGGGTTTCTCTGAAGTGAGAAATGAATCCAGCATAACATTCAATCACTACATTGTTTTTTTTTCTGTTCAAGAATGCAAGTAAATAACTATAATTTGACATATTAACCAAGAAAAAAAATAGTAAAAATTATAATATGTGATTTAATGTTTAAGTTGTTCATGTTAGTGTATACTCTGTTACTGACTTCACATTGAACATCACATTATAATATTTCCATCATCCAAGAGTCAAAAACCTTTATAATGTTGTCTTATATAACACTAAAATTCACCCAAATATATTGTTCTATAACCAATTCCTATACCTGAGCCCCTTTACTGGGTTTCTCTGAAAAGTCAGAAATGAATCAACCAAAACATTCAATCACTAAAATGATTTTCCTTTTTTTCTATTCAGGATTCCAAGTAAATAACTATAATTTGACATATTATACAAGAAATAATAATAACAATCACCATCATCATAATCATAATAAGGTGATTTGCTGTTTTTACTATGGTCTTTTTTCCATTGTTTACCCAAAGTTTAAGAGGAACAGGCATTACATCCTTGATTACAGACCATCAAAAATGTTGCATTTTACTTATCTGGGTTCTTTTTGTTGCTAATCTCAGATGCTGTGTGCAGTGTTATAATGACTCAGTAAAAATGGATGGTCATGGCCTAAAGTATGACACAAACTGACTATTTGCATGTTTTTTAGATTTGGAACTTGTGAAATACTTATAATTGTTCCCCATTTTATTTCAGAAAGATGTGAAAGAACATGGAACAGAAAAACTGGATCAACAAAGCTCGCAAAAATAAAGTCTGTGCCACTGCTCAAACATGTGGCCTCGACTATAGATGATATTTATCAGTTTGGGTCCTAAACAAATACAAGATTTGTGTTGAGCTGAAAAAAAATTGGGAACTCCTGTATTACACAACACACACAACACTTCTGATGCCCTCATGTCGTGTTTTATTTGACAGAAAACAGTTGTGCAACATGACAAATAAAATGAAACCGTACATGCTCCTATAAATGTCTGGAACCTGCAGTCACAGTTAATGATTAAACGTATTTGTCATATTATCACTTTAACCCTTTCATGCATGATGTCCACATTTGTGGTCACATAGCTTAAGTTCACTTTCCAAAGGGTTATAAAGGCAATATTCTCCAAACCACATGGGGGCAATGTCAACAGACCCAAAGAAATACAATGAAAAAAAGTATCATCTAAATTTTAGAATTTGGACAGTTCTGTGATCTCATAAAGTTCACCTCCTAAGACCCAGATATGGGTTTACTGTCTATGTTTGTGGACAAGAGTTTCACAGATTTATACAAAAAAACAAAAAAAAAAAACAACAACAAAAAAACAAACAAAAAACCCGGGCCACTGCAGAGGACCTTCCGTAAAATAAAAAAAAAAAATAAAAAAAAGTATCTGAAAAAACTGTGGATCATGATTTTTCCAATATATGCAACTATTTAATTTTTTAAAAAGCCAAAACTTTATAAAAAGTATCATCTTAGTTTTAGAATTTGGACTGTTCAGTGATGTCATAAAGTTCACCTCCTAAAACCCAGATATGGGTTTACTGTCTACATTTGTGGACAAGAGTTTCACAGCTTTTTACAAAAAACAAACAAACAAACAAAAATGGCCCGCTGCAAAGGACCTTCCATAAAATAAAAAAAAATGTATCTGAAAAAACTGTTGGATCATGATATTTCCAATATATGCAATTATTTAATAAAAAAAAAAGCCAAAACTTGTACTTTCCTGGGTCTCAGGAGGTTAAATATCTTCTTAATATAACTATATTTTTTTAAAAAAAGGAACATGTATTTATTTACTCCAACCAGACATTATTAAATTTGCACTTCCCCGTGCCCACTTTTCAATTCTTTGATTATTTCTGCAAAATTAGCGATTACTAGTTCCTAATTTCAATATAATTTGTAGGGTTGGAACAGGTGGAACCGAGTCGACTAACGTTACTGTCTTTACAGTTTGGACATTTATCAGACACATTTAAACACAATACAGTCAACAAGTTTATGGAGACAAAACTGAAGACCAACCATATCAAATTCAATACCTTTCCAAGACTTTTCGAAAGGTATTAAATGCAGATTTGTAAAGTCAAGACTTTTAAGACTTTTTAAAACCCGGCAGAAACCCTGGATTATGTATTTTTATGTTTTCTAGTGATGGACGATTCACAAACGAATCATTCAAAGAATCGATTCATTTAAGTGAACAAGTTGAATCAATTCATGACGCAACTGAATCAGTTCAGCAGCACTTTGCCAGTATTTTTTTTATTATCACATAAAATAGTCGATATACTTGTGGAAAATCTTTACGTTTGTTCTTTTTTCAATTAAATCATTCATAGATGGACAGAAAAGTGAGCTATTAAAGGTTAAACCTGTTAGTGCTTCCTCTTGTGAAGTGGTGCAGTGGATTAAGCATATTCCAGTTTATCACCGCCAGTTTGTGACCAATGCCCACCAGACAATTTTTTTTTAAACTGGTGAATCAAGTGAATCAATTCAGAATCGATTCACAACAGATGAACAAACCCAAAGATTTGAGTTTGTAAAAAAATTGAATTTCCCATCACTAATGCTTTCCACCCATTTTGTTAGGTTGTTTTAGATTATTCACTGTAACTTTTGGCTGATAATACTGATAGTTTCTGTTGTTGCCCCAAAGTTGTGGAACCAGTTGCCCTTAGTTGTTAGACAGGCTCAGTCTCTACCTGTCTTTAAATCACATTTAAACATGCACTTTTTCTCATTAGCTTTTAATCAGTGAGTGACATGTCTGTTTTATTATGCTGTTTTTAACAGATTTTAACTTGTCTTTCTTTTTATGATGTTTGTATTGTGTTGTTCTTAGCCCACTTAACACCCTGTGTTTTCACCAAGGTTATTATCGTTAACGAAAACCAACGAAATGACGAAAACTAAAATTGAAATAACATTTTTGTTAACTGAAATAAATAAAAACTCTAATTAAAAGAAAAAACGATAACTAACTGAAACTGTATTGTGGGTTTACAAAACTAACTAAAACGTATAAAAATTATGGATACAATTCCCTTCGTTTTCGCCTCTGTCAATGTCGGATTGATATGAAATTAATTTATTTGGCTCCAGCAGTTTGAGCTGGTGACACCATACGACACTTCACAGTCTGTCATGTGTGATCACTGGTGGTTTCCAGTCGTCTTCTGGTCCCCACTCTACCTGGAACATACAGACTAAAGCTGGGACACAGCAGCACAGTCCTGTCTGGGGTTTACTGTAGTGATACATGGGTCGGGTTTTTTTTTTTTTTTTTTTTTTGGCGTACCGTGTGTGTGAGTGACAGAGACAGAGCAGAGCTAAAGGACAGAGTCAGACAGGACTAGCATCCAGGTTAAAACTGGAGAGTTTATCACCATGAAAAGGCCTTCCAAGCCCTGAACTGCACAGTTTAGAAGAGGAGAAAAGAGGAGGAGGAAAACTAATCCAATTACAGAGGTATGGAACCTGTTAGAATGGTAAAAAACGTTTGATGTTACTAGCTACAGCTAGCTGAACTGAACTGAAGCAAAGTTGGCTAATAATGGAACTGGAGATGATTAAGAGATGAGAGATCTGCTAAGGTGTGTGTTTACTGCTGATGAACTGGGTTATATATGTTTATAAGTGGTTTATATATGTTTCTGTCTGCTTTAACTGCTGGTTAGCTGGTTTGTAATAGGTTCCTATCTGGTTTAACTGCTGGTTAGCTTGTTTATATATGTTTTTATCTGCTTTAACTGCTGGTTAGCTGGTTTATATATGTTTCTATCTGCTTTAACTGCTGGTTAGCTGGTTTATATATGTTTCTATCTGCTTTAACTGCTGGTTAGCTGGTTTATATATGTTTCTATCTGCTTTAACTCCTGGTTAGCTGGTTTATATATGTTCCTATCTGCTTTAACTCCTGGTTAGCTGGTTTATATATGTTTCTATCTGCTTTAACTGCTGGTTAGCTGGTTTATATATGTTTCTATCTGCTTTAACTGCTGGTTAGCTGGTTTATATATGTTTCTATCTGCTTTAACTGCTGGTTAGCTGGTTTATATATGTTTCTATCTGCTTTAACTGCTGGTTAGCTGGTTTATATATGTTTCTATCTGCTTTAACTCCTGGTTAGCTGGTTTATAATAGGTTCCTATCTGGTTTAACTGCTGGTTAGCTTGTTTATAATAGGTTCCTATCTGGTTTAACTGCTGGTTAGCTTGTTTATATATGTTTCTGTCTGCTTTAACTCCTGGTTAGCTGGTTTATATATGTTTCTGTCTGCTTTAACTGCTGGTTAGCTGGTTTATATATGTTTTTGTCTGCTTTAACTGCTGGTTAGCTGGTTTATATATGTTTCTGTCTGCTTTAACTCCTGGTTAGCTGGTTTATATATGTTTCTATCTGCTTTAACTGCTGGTTAGCTGGTTTATATATGTTTCTATCTGCTTTAACTCCTGGTTAGCTGGTTTATATATGTTTCTATCTGCTTTAACTGCTGGTTAGCTGGTTTATATATGTTTCTGTCTGCTTTAACTCCTGGTTAGCTGGTTTATATATGTTTCTATCTGCTTTAACTGCTGGTTAGCTGGTTTATATATGTTTCTATCTGCTTTAACTCCTGGTTAGCTGGTTTATATATGTTTCTATCTGCTTTAACTGCTGGTTAGCTGGTTTATATATGTTTCTATCTGCTTTAACTCCTGGTTAGCTGGTTTATATATGTTTCTATCTGCTTTAACTCCTGGTTAGCTGGTTTATATATGTTTCTGTCTGCTTTAACTCCTGGTTAGCTGGTTTATATATGTTTATGTCTGCTTTAACTGCTGGTTAGCTGGTTTATATATGTTTTTGTCTGCTTTAACTGCTGGTTAGCTGGTTTATATATGTTTCTGTCTGCTTTAACTCCTGGTTAGCTGGTTTATATATGTTTCTGTTTGCTTTAACTGCTGGTTAGCTGGTTTATATATGTTTCTATCTGCTTTAACTGCTGGTTAGCTGGTTTATATATGTTTCTGTCTGCTTTAACTGCTGGTTAGCTGGTTATATATGGTTCTATCTGGTTTAACTGCTGGCTGCTTTGTGCATCTCCTCTCATGCTTTGCACATCTTCGCATTGTTTCACGTAAGTGACGTTGTGTATGGATTGCACCCCCCCTCAACCTGCTATAGGGAATTTATACATTGTACGGTACATTGTGTCTCTGCTCAGTCCATGAGCCGCCCTAACCCGACCCCCAAATAAAGTGTCCAGGGTAACCCATATCCGCGCCTCACTAATTTCTTTGAATAGGATGATGAGGAAGATAAAATATATGAAATAACTAAAACTAATACTAAAACTAAACTAAACTAAATTAAAACTAAGCATTCAGAAAAAAACGATAACTAATAAAAACTAACAAACCTGCTCTAAAAACTAATTAAAACTAACTGAATAAGAGAAAAAAAAGTCAAAACTAATTAAAACTAAACTATAATTAAAAATCCAAAACTATTATAACCTTGGTTTTCACTAGTTTTATTTACTTATTTAATCCCTTGTTTTATGTTTGGTGTACAGCACTTTGGCCAGCTGTAAAGTTCTTAAAGTGCTTTATAAATAAAGTTGGTATGGTACGGTATGGTATGGTATGGTATGGTTTTTATTTTCATGCTTCCATTGGTCACAGATATTTTCTCTTCAACTGCTAAACTACTTCCATGTTCCAAGTGCATTTGCCTTCAGGTCAAAATCGTCGCTCTTTGCAGCAAGGCTTTCAATACCACCTGCAATTGAATGTACTTGCTCAAACATTATATCCAACAAATTAAAGAAGGCAATAGTGACCAGCACCGGCTTATCTCTGTTCATAGGATTACACCGTTGAAAAGTCTCTTGGGTGTGGTTATCAAAGCTAGGCATCGCGGCCACAAATTCTTCACTGGCTGCTTCCACGTCACAGTTTAAATTAAAAATATTACCCCTGCCACTATCATGTAATCCGCCAAAATGTAAACTGCCAAATGGCAGCTCTTTTGTGCCATTACTTATTCGCATGAGGTGAATGTGCAAACCAAGTGCAAAAAAAACGAATCCTAGAGCTATTGATTACGTAGATATCGTCATCTTTTCTTAACTTGTTGTAATCTTCTGCTGCAGTTTGTTCTTCAGCTACGAGTCTCTCCAAAAACCTTAGTGAGATAAAACAGATGGTAGAATTATGTACGGAGATGAACTATGTGCACAAAATACAACAGATTTATACATGTTCAACTAGAAACAACCTGTAAAGTGATTGTATCATAATATGCAGATGATGAGGCAGTTTACATGACCATAAAAATATGTTTTTTGCTTTTTTTTTTTTTTACTTGTAGACCAATGTTAAGAAAATGAACAAGAACATAAACAAACTATTCAAAATTAACAAAATAAACAGTAAAATGGACAAAATAATCTAGAAAATTAACCAAACGAAATGAATAACATTGATTTTTTTTACTCATAGACTAGTGTAAGTGTAAGGCTAATGACGTCCATTTTGTCTTCTGTTTATGTAGTCATATTTCTCTTTTTTCTTTTGTACTTTTCTTCTTTTTTTCTTTTTTCTTTTTTTTTCATACAAGGTATAGATTGGTCCGTCGAGCTGACCAGCTGATAAATGACACGTCAGCAGCACATCGGATGACGCTTCTGAGGAAGACTGGAGTCGCAGTCGAAACTGTCAAACAGGTAACATCTAAAAACTATACCTTGTCTGAACAAAAGAAAAAAGAAAAGTGTAACTAGTGTAAGTGTAGTTTTCTTACCTTTCGGTCTCCTTCATCATCCTGGTGGGGTTGTTTGCAATATACGGAACCAGCCTTAGGTACTTGCTGATAGTGTAGACCGGCGGTGGGTAAAACCCTGTGAGATCTTTAACAAACAGACCCGGGATGGGCTCCGACTGTGACTCCCACTCTCCTTTGACTTGTCTGGCGATGGCATCGAACAGAAAAGCCAATGAAAAAGCGACAACCCCGACACCCCCATGAGTAACACGGCCATGCCTTCCAAAAATGGTCCTCAGGTTCTGGGTGAAGTCCTCCAGCTGCCGGGGCGTCAGAGACGACTGAACAGCAGCGTAGTGGTTTTTCAGATGAAGCGATGAGTTGAGGGACAATATGGTGGTGAAGTGAGGGCAGGGACTGTAGTCTGGAAAAGGACAAAAGTCTCGAGCAACGTTAGCCAAGTGGGCTGCATCTGCTGTAGGACACTGTTCATTCACCATCTTGAGAAGAACTCAGTTCAGATTTGCACGAAAGAGTCACAAATACTTGCTGCGTTCTGTGTTTGTCTTTATATCCAGACACCGTCCTTGAACATCGAGATTGAACGTCAGCGTGTTTGCTCATTATTTTGCCAAAATACACTGACATTTACAGGAAGAGAGGGCAAAGACTGGGTAAGACAAACGAACAACAAACATGGATAATAAGCCAACTCTGTTCCAGGAAATGAGGCACTGTGTCCAACTGAGGACAGCAAAATGGTCGTCTAAGTCAGAGGTCCCCAACCCCCGGTCCCCAGACTGGTACCAGTCTGTGGATCATTTGGTACCGGACCAACACCAGTTGATGGGGGTGGGACTGTTCTGTGTGGATTTTGCATGTTCTCCCCGTGTCTGCGTGGGTTCTCTCCGGGTACTCCGTCTTCCTCCCACCATCCAGAAGACATGCACTGATAGGTTAATTGGTTAATCTAAATTGTCCATAGGTGTGAATGTTAAAGTGATTGGTTGTTTGTCTCTGTATGTTCAGCCCTGAGATGAACTGGTGACATGTCCAGGGTGTACCCCGCCTTCACCCATAAGTAGCTGGGATAGGCTCCAAGCGACCCCCGTGACCCTAGTGAGGATAAAGCGGGTTCAGAAAATGAGTGAATGAATGAATTTATTTGTTGACAAAAATTTTTTTCAATTCTAGTTTTTGTTATTTCCTTAGTTTTTGTTAACGATAATAACCTCGCCAAGGACGACTCAAGCTAAATAAGCCTGGACTGAATATGTGCAAACTCAAGTTTCTGATGTTTCTACTAATTAATACTTGTCATGAGTCTTTGTGTGTTGGTCTGTGTTTTTCTGAGCTTCCTTTCCTTCCCCTCCCCCTCTTCTTGAGTTTCAATCTCTGCAGGTGTGTGTGGAATTAGGCTGATGAACACACCTGCCTCCAGTTGGTCCTACCTGTCTATTTAAGCCCAGTCAGATCTCCTCCACACTGGTGATGGTTGTCATGTACTCCTGTGTTTGTGGTTTTTAAGTTCTCTAGTCTCCTGTTTTGGACCCTAACCATGGCAACACCACCTGTTCTTTTAGTTTTTTTCTTGTATGTGTAACAGAGTTAATGTATGTAGTGTGTGTGATTCCACTTGCCATCTCACACTGTTTTATTGTATTAATTACAATTTTATTTTATTGCCATCGAACGCAACACCCCTGTGGACTAGGGTCGTGCATCCCAGGGAGATAACAACATTTTCGCTGTGCAGTCTACCTGGTAAGTACACACATTGTCAGTTCCGTCAGTATTAGGGCTGTGTATTGGTGAGAATCTGGCGATACGTTACAAATCACAATACTAGGATCACGATTCGATATATCATGACACTGTTAAAAAGGCAATTTTTTGTTTGTTTCTTTTTTTTAAATGATTATTTCCTGGAAGAATCTAATTACACCTGAAATATGCACAAATACTAAACACATTTTTATTTGATCACAACAGGATCTAATGCTATATCACAAAATTTTCCTCTGTTCAAACTTAAATTATGTTTTATTGACATTACAGTTTAAGATCCTACTCAAATGTTCATATTCTATTAGTTTATAATTAACATAACATTATTTTTGTGCAGTCCCAACAAAGGAACTACCATCTCCCTCTCAGACAGTAAAAAATGCTTTCAGAATGCTTCAAATAAACCATTATTTAATAAAACGGTGTTAAATAATAATAATAAAATATAAACAATAAAGAAAAACAAAACTTAAACCTTCGTCACATCTACATTTGAATAAATACCTAAAAATATCAATACAGTACTTTTTAATATTGATACAGTATTGCAAAATGAAATGTCACGATATATTTCAGAACCGATATTTTCTAACACCCCTCGTCATTATTTTACATTTTTTATTTTAATTTCATGTCTAAGTGATTGTATGACACCATTATATTTGCATAACACTTAGCTGAGCATATTCTTGAGTGAAAATGATGATATTCTTAATTATTTGTTCATAGCATGATTAACATGTGGTATGTTAGCTAACTTTGATTTATTTATTTTTTTATTTTATTTTAGCTTAGCAGTGCAAGAACAAGGCTCGGGTGTTACTAATGAGACTGACTGTGTACTTTTCTGCCAGGAATAAACGACAAGTTTCCAAAGAAGTTCAGTTTTGTCAAATCTTACCCAATGCACAAATACAACCGCTACATATGGACAATAAATCCTGAGTTTAACCTCTGCTTATTGGGTCCAGTTACCCCTGGTCCAGGCCATAACACTTTGATTTCAATGTTTGGCCAAAGTCTGCCTTCATTTTAGGTTTTTAATTTTAGTTTTTTGGAATAGAGCAATAAAAACCCTGTCACTTGTCAAACCCACATTTTACCAGTGCTACCGGTATTTGAATGTTTACAGAACCTAGTGAAGTTTGGCCTCATGTTCACGGTAAACTAAGGTTAATAGAAGTGGAGGACACTAAATGTTGGCAAGGATGGATGGACTTTATTGATTCTGTTTGGGAAATTGTTACAACAGAAGCATGCTCAGCAACCAACAATATAAGATATAAGAGAATACAAACTAGAAATACGAAAATAAAATATGTCTAAACAAACCATGGATGGCATTTTATTTCATGGGTCATGTACCACGCAATTTGAACTCAAATGTTTCTCTTTGTTTTAGTGCAAAACGGTAAAATGACAGTATGAAAATGATCACATTTACAAACTAGAAGCACTCGGAGAGCGCAGACCTCCGCCAAGGCTGATCAGTGGGCCCCCCCACCCCCGATCACCACCAAAATTTAATCATGTGTTCCTTGTGCCAGTATCAACATTTCCTGAAATTTTTATCCAAATTAAAGGCACAGTAGGCCAAAAAGTAAGGGCACCCCCATTTTTTATATAAATTGAGATAAAAATCCACCTTCTGGATCAGATCCGGATCAGCCTTTGAAATGTGATAGAGGACCCCATTGTCAATTCCTGAGTTAAATTTCATGAGTTTTGGTCAATAATTAAGCGAGATATTGAGAAACGAAAATTTTGGCCCCATTTACCACAATGTTAATGAAAATTTCAAAGTGATCCAGAATCCAGGATTTCTTCCGGATCACCACCAAAAGTTAATCATTTCTTCCTTATCCCATTTCCAACAAACCCTGAAAATTTCATCAAAATCTGTCCATAACTTTTTGAGTTATGTTGCACACTAACGGACAGACAAACAGACAAACAAACCCTGGCAAAAACATAACCTCCTTGGCGGAGGTAACTATCGTCTCATTTTAAAAAAAGCAATTACCTGAACATCCATGGACCTGAAATTTCTTCAGAAAAACAAGTGCAATTTAGCAATATTATGCCTCAAGTTATCATTTAAATGTATGACTTCCAACTTGCAAAGGCACAAAGTATTTAGTAACAGGCATCTGGTAATGAAAGATATAGCATTTAGTTCTATAATTAAAACAACTCCTCAAGATTCAATGACTCCCTTTACTGTTGATGTCTTGTGTGTGATTTTTTTTTTTTTTTTTTTTTTTTTTTTTTTTTTTTACTTTGCAGATTCATCTTGTGGATCAGGTTGAATGCTTCGGGGGGCTGGTTTTGGCCCACATAAGTATGTTTTACACCCCTGGTCTTGACAATAAGTTAAGACTTTATTCATCTCAATACTGTACAGTCCTGGAAAAAATTATTAGACTATCAAAAGCCGTCAAAAACAATGGTTATGCAATCTAGTACTAATGCTGCGTTCCAGGCCATTTTTTGAGCCTGTAAGTCACAACTTCAAATCACGACTGTGGTTGGCAAAAATTACACCCTGGGGTGAATCTTTAATCCTCCAATGAGGGCTCAGCATTATTCCTCTGCTTAAGTTTTAGGAGATGATACTGATACTATGAACAGGAAGTGGACATAATCACAGAGAAATTAAATACATAAAGTTAAAACCAACTATAGTAAAGGATGACAGGAACTAAGTCTTGTATCGTAGTGAATTATTATTATTATTATTATTATTATTATTAATAATAATAATAATAATAATAATAATAATAATAATAATAATAATAATAATGGATTAGATTTCTATAGTGCTTTTCAAGGCACCAAAAGCACTTTACATTATTGATCCATTATTCATTCGCTCACACATTTAAATATATTTTTTGATTTTATGACATTTGTGTGAAAATTTGTAGAAATAAATATTTGGATAGCCTTAAATAGAATGACATCCCTGTTTTAACCAAGACTCATTATTATTATTATTATTATTATTATTATTATTATTATTATTATGTGGTGTTTTCTACTGGAGGGATTTATTCATTTCAATACCACCATGCTCTTCTTCATGAGCACCTGTCGCCCTTAGAACCATCCTTAGGCTCAGGAACAAAGATTATGATGGATTTGCTCCTCATCCTGCTGAAATACTCTGGCATGTGCATTGGTACAAAGGGTCAAAGGGCAACGACTGAGTAAGAAAAACAAATAGAGGAAAAAAAGACGAACATCTAAAACTATTCATATAAACTGTGTGTGTGTTCAACTGAAGGATCCTAACTTTTACCTCAGTTTAAAAAACAAAAAAAACAAAAAAAAACAAAACAAACCAAAAAAAAAACATATATATATATATATATATATATATATATATATATATATATATATATATATATATGTATATATATATATATATGTGTGTGTGTGTATATATATATATATATATGTGTGTGTGTGTATATATATATGTATATATATATGTGTGTGTGTGTATATATATATATGTATATATATATATGTGTGTGTGTGTATATATATATGTATATATATATGTGTGTGTGTGTATATATATATATGTATATATATATGTGTGTGTGTGTGTATATATATATGTATATATGTGTGTATATATGTGTATATATGTATATATATGTGTATATGTGTATATATATGTGTATATATGTATATATATGTGTGTGTATATATGTATATGTATATATGTATGTATATATATATATATATATATATATATATGTATGTATGTTCTATACCATAACTTGCAAACATTCATTGCATTCAGTAAAGAAAAAAAAAACGTACAACCCTGATAAGTTATGATATATCTCTTCACTGTGAGAAACATTACTCAGATTCAGAATATTTTATCAATCCCACAATCTTAAAATTGTCACTTCACCTAAAAGATTTTTTTTTTAACATATTTCTTCGCTTACGTCGTTCATAATCATTATATAAAATAAATGTTATAGTTAAGTGGGAAAACTAATTGTAGAAATTATGACTTAAGAAGAGTCAGTTGTGAATTAATATACAAATTTTGCAAGTGTGATGTGGAAACGCATGAAAAATGACTTTAAGAAGTGGAATATCTGGTGTCTGTGAAACTGGAGTCTTTAATATATTTAATTCAGTCCATTGGTATAAAACTCAAAGGTTCATAGAAAAGACAAGACACCCATGGAAAAAAATCAGACACAAATTCTTATTTACTGTCGTTTTTTATTGTATTATGACGTGTGATTATAACTAAAATATTTATACAAACACAGATGATATTTATTCATCAAATATTACATATTTGATGCTGATTTTTTTTTTTTTTTTTTTTTTTTTTTTTATTGTCACAATTGTTTAGTCCTTGTGTCATTGAAAATTAAGTTGCTTGTCACATCCAGAGGTTTAAAGGGGGTCATATGTAGTATTGAAATTCCAAACTCTGACCAACAGGGGGACCCTCATCTTCCAAAACCACCAACAAATCAACCCTATGTATCCACAGACTGTACAGTCACTGAATAAAATATAAAGCTCATTGTTTATACACATCTGTATTATGGAGTTTCAAGTTTTCTTCTTCAAACTAAAACTCAGATGCTTATTTTAACAGTTGCTCAAAATAAAACTGTCTTAAAATTAGGGGTGTAAGAAAATATCGGTTCTGTAATATATCATGATATTTCATTTCACAACACTGTATCGATATTAAAAAGTACTGTATCGATATTTTTAGGTATTTATTCAAATGCCGATATTGTGGAGGTTCATTTTTGGTTTTTTTGGTTTTTCTTTTTTGTTTATATTTTATTATTATTTAAACACTTATTTTATTCAATATGTTGTTGTTGGGATTGCACAAAAATAATGTTATGATGTTAATTATGAACGAATAGAATCTGAACATTTGAACAGGATCTTAAACTGTACTGTCTGTAAAACATAATTTCAGTTTTATCACAGGAACATTTTGTGATATAGCATTAGATCCTGTTGGGATCAAATAAAAATGTGTTTAGTATTTGTGCATATTTCGGGTGTAATTCAATTCTTCCAGGAAATAATCATGTAAAAAAAAAATGGAACAAATAAAAAATTGCCTTTTTTACAGTATCATGATATATCGTGATTTATCGTATCGTGATCCTAGTATTGTGATTTGTATCGTATTGCCATATTCTTGCAAATACACACCCCTAATTATAATCTTCATGTGCTGCATCAGCTGATAGTTTACATCATAGCACTGTTAGCTTAGCTCTGTTAGCTTAGCTCTGTTTTTAGACAGAAAACAGCCACAGTAAAACCACAAATCACCTCTGGTTTTTAATTCATTAATAGCTACAATAAAGATCTGTGACCTGGCCATTATTAAAACAGATCCTTTTACGGGGTTATATATAATATTAACACGCTGAACTATCCAAACCAGTGGGAACACACTCACAGCTACAAGAATTGCCAATGAATTAATGCTAGACCAGAGGTGTCAAACTCATTTTAGTTCAGGGGCCACATTCAGTCCAATATGATCTCAAGTGGGCCGGACCAGTAAAATAATAACAGTGAAAAAAATAAAATTAAATTATGATAATGTTAACATCTACAAAAATCTGAATAACATGAACAACTGGAACTGTCTTAAGAAAAACAAGTGCAATTTTCATAATATTATACCTCAGATTATCAGTTTATCCTTTACACATGTGCATTACAACTTACATTACAATTACAAATGCAAAAACATTTAATAATAGGCAGAATATTGGTAAAATTGCATTTACTTATCTTAAAACATTTCAGGTTTTTCACTTTATTTGTAAAGTGACAGTTTTTTTAATATAAAAATTTTCATGTACTTTTACTTTTTTACACTAAAACAAAGCTAAAATTTGCTGTTTTCATTATTTATAGGTTTAATATGATAGTATTTTACTGTTTCTGACCCACCTGAGATCTAATTGGTCTGTGTGTGGAATCTGAATTAACCCTTTCATGCATGAATTATGAGAACCTTAATCAAAAATTTTTTTGAGTGTTTTTATTCCTCTTTAGGCATGAAAAAAACAATGCGATTGAAAATTTTCTTCTGAAAAAAAAAAAAAAAAAAAAAAAAAAAAATAAAAATTATTTTAAAATTTAAAAAAAAATGTATACAAAAAATGATAATGACAAAAAAAAAGTCTTATGAACCTATTTTTCATGAAGTTGCAAAAATGTCCACTCAGCTGGACACCACATGTTTAATTTTTGACGCACAGAAACATGTATTTACTGATAAATTGTGTGAAAACTATGGAGAGGGCTTGTGATTCTGGGGGTTTATGCTCAGGAGAGATCTACATAATGTTACCAATTCATGCCAGAAAAGATATGTAGTGTCTTAAAACTTTAATAAAGATATGTGTTTAAAAAAAAAATGTGAAAAGAACAACAAAACCCATGAATATACAAGAGAACAGCTGTAGAATAGCTGTCCACTGGAGTGACCACTGTGCATGAAAGGGTTAAAATGATTTTGACATCCTCGATTGTTAATATCTTAAGTGTAATTTTTGTATTTCACAAATCCATCCTAACGGGCCAGATTGGATCCTTTGGCGGGCCGGATTTGGCCCCGGGCCGCATGTGTGACACCTGTGTGCTAGACGATCTAATTCATATAGTGTAGAGCTCATTGTTCAACGCTGTGCACTTCTGGTACAATCACTCGGAATAACACTGTATCTTATAATCTTCATATGCTGCATTAGCTGATAGTTTACATGATAGCTCTGTTAGCTTAGCTCTGTTTCTTCTTCGATTTTTAGTGGCAGTTGGTGAACCTTGCAAGCACAACTCACGTAAACCAACGTCCGGTACAAGAACGAGCAAAGCCGAACGCAGCCGGAATGAGGGAGCCTGTGAGCCTGAGCCCAGGGCAGCCTGAGCCCAGGCACGCAAACCCTGGTTTTACAGACAAATCCCGCTACGCATTTGTGGATCTGTCACGGCAGAAGTGTAGCAAAATTCACGTGTGTAAAGAGAGCCAATCGAGAAGCCGCTTGACTTGTAACCAATGATTTGTCTGTATTTCTGGGTCTTGTAGTGAAAATACTTTGACTTTTCAAATCTGATTACACACACACAAGTTGTTTTACACATTTGCAGATTGTTGTACAGACACACAAATCTCATCACGCATTTACAGATTCATTTACACACTTGCAAATCCGACTGCGCACAGACAGATTGAAATACGGACACTCAACTCTCCACACGCATTTGCAAATAATATTGCTACAATAATGGCCCCATACAGATCTGTTTGGAATCCAACAAACAAGATCAGAACTGTCAGTTTAGTCTGAACTACGGATCAACAAACGGCCACTTAGCAAAGATCTGATCTGCCTTGGCGGAGATCTGCGCTCTCCAGGTGCTTTTCTATGTTATTTATGCACTCTTTTTTTTTTTTTAATTATTTTTCCTATGTAAGTTGTGACTCCCTAATCCTGCTGTTTGTGTTATGTATGTTTAACCATGTTTGTAGTAAAATAAGAAAATTAAGTTTAAAAAAAAAAGTGCAAATTTTAGTTGCTGGAAAGAATTTTTAACCCTTTCATGCATAGTGGTCACTACAGTGGACAGTTATTCAAAGCTGTTCTTTTGAATATTCATGGATTTTATTGTTTTAGTTGCATATCAGCCAACACAGTAGATCATCCCATACACTGATATTCATACCATTACTGTAACTTTACTGTTTTTGATAAATCTGATCTGCACTAACATGTTTTAGTGTAAATCAATTGCTTATTATTATTATTATTATTATTACAATACTGTATTTAACAGGGTTTTTTTTTTTAAACAAAGTTTGTTTTTTTGGTTTTTTTGCATATTATCTCCATAAAGTGGTTAATAACTCGTATTAGAGTATGTTAAAATGTGACATTAGAAAACATCAGATTAGCAGCATTAATAAAAAAAAAAATAAATAAATAAAAAAAAAAAAATATATATATATATATATATATATATATATATATATATATATATATATATATATATATATATATATAGATATATATATATATATATATATATATATATATTGTGCATAGTTTTCACACAGTATGCCAGTAAATACATGTTTCTTTGCTTCAAAAATTAAACGCATGGTGTCCAGCTGAGTGGACATTTTTGCAACTCAATGAAAAATAGGTTCATAAAAGAAAAAAAAAGTTGAATCGCATTGTTTTTTTCATGCCTAAAGAGGAATAAAAACACTTAGGAAAAAAATCTTGATTAGGTTCTCATAATTCATGCATGAAAGGGTTAAAATCATGCAAAAATTAACAACTTCGGAATTATAACCTAATACAAATTGTACTTCATGTTACAAAAGTTCCTACTATTTTTCACAAAGTGTGCGTAATATCCTCACTTAATTAATGGAGGATAAGTCTGGGTTCTTCAACGTTTGAGCCATTGTCCAAGCGCATTAGCCTTTAGGTCAAAATCTTCTCGTAAAGCAGTCATTTCATGTTGTTTTTCTTCAGTTTCGTAGTTGACAGGATGGTTAACTACATCAACCAGACCAGTCGGGCGACGACATGCATCCATGTCTTCGGTACGTACCTTCGACAATCTAGAAATGCAGCTTGGGTACGATTGCCAGATTTTGCGATTTCAGCCAGAAATTCTTTGCTAGCTTCCTCTGGGTCACAGTTTAAATGAAAGATGATTGTGTTTTCAGGAGGAGGCAGGCGTTTCTGTCTGGATTTACTGTGATGAGCAGCATTGTCTTCAGTTTCAGTGGTGTTGCTTGAAGAGTCTGGACGTCCTTTCGGGTGAATCTCTGCTTTAACAGCTTTTACAACCTCTTTTATTGTAGAGTTCGTCAGGAGGGCTAGGTGTATGTGCAAATGGGTTTGGAATAATTGAGCAAGCATGCCATTAACTCCACTGATGTCGTCTGACTTCAGGCGTTTCATTCTCACGTCTTTATCCCAAGATCTTTCATCAATCATGAGCTGCTTGACGAACCTTGGAGAAATAAAGTCAGAACAACTTTTAACAACTTGGACACTTCAGTAAATACATTGAATAAAAGCAAATATTTTTGTTTTATGCAGACCTTTTTACAGCTTGCTACAGCTTTTCTACATTAATTTTATGTTCTTTTGCTTTTAACCTTGACTTTACTCCTGGTTATTGGATTATTAATGAATTACAATGGTTTTAGCTTCTTAACCATTTATACAAATACTCTGAACTTCAAATTTTCAACCTTAGTGTGTTATCAAAGACTTTATTACTTTTGTGAAACAATCTAAATTTTTGATTGTCATGTAGAAAATCAAGGTCAATGGAGTTACCGTGTTTGGTTCCTTATCTGTAAGTGGCAAAATTTACTGATAAAATGCAAAATACAGAGGATAAATGGTGATAAATCTCTTAACCCTACAACACCAAACATATATTTGATCCATGAGTTTTGAAGCCCTCTATGTGATAAGTGATTTTTTTTTTTCATGAAAAACCTGATGTATACAATTAGGTACATGCAATACACAGATAATCCACCAGGTGGAGGAATTCATTCACCAGAGGCCTTTCCAGTGACACTACACGACTGTCATTAATGAGGAAGGAGGAAGAACTGTGACAATTTTGAAAAGGAATTACCAATCGGTTAGACATGTTTGTGTTATGTTTTTGTTTGTTCAAAAATAATACTATTTGTGCATTGAAGACCTGATGTATCAAATATGGTACAAAATTGAAACTCATACATGGAAATAAATATTTGAAAAATGTTTTTTTTGGTTCAGAAGGACCAATAAAGGCTCCAGTTTCAAAGAACTGGAACTTTCTGTCAATGATTTAATGGTTCAGGCTTACAGGGTTAAGAAAGTATCATATAGAGAAAATTCATTTGGGAACTGACTCAGATATTCTCTGTATTTTGCATTTTTTCAATGAAAATCACTTATTTTCCTATGTTTAATTCACTGATCATGTAGATGTTCATGAAAGTTCAGATTAAAGTTGATTATCATAATTTCAGAGACAGAGAAAAATGAAGAAAATGCATCTTTTCAAACAAAATATAACATTAACTGAGCATAAACTGTCTCCATCCACTGTCTCCATATTTGATGACCATGAAAAGACAACAAATCGGATTTTACACCAATTTTATTTACATGTGTTGATAGGATTAGTGGATCAATCTGGAAGGAAATATGGAAGCAAAAGATTCAAAATTCAACTATAAAAAAATTCTAATTGTGAAATTCAACTATTCAAAGAACATTCAACTATTAAAAAAATCTAACTATGAAATACACTATTGAAAAAGAAAATCAACCATAAAAAATTCAAATTATGAAATACAACTATTCAAAGAAAATTTCAAGCGAAATGCAACTAATCAATATCTGATGGCACACATTTCCTTCCGTAGATCAACAGGTATTAAACAGTTTAGATCGGTGGAGGGTTTTGGTCACCGGTTGCTGTTTGTGTCTTTCTGGGTTAAATACTAATAAACCGGACCTACCTCTTTGTCTCCTCTGTCATCCTGGTGGGGTTGTTGGCGATATGTGGAACCAGTCTCAGGTATTTGCTGATCGTGTAGACCTGCGGTGGGTAAAACCCTCTGAGGTCTTTGAGGAATAGACCCGGGATGGGCTCCGACTCTGACACCCACTCCCCTTTGACTTGTCTGGCGATGGTGTCGAACAGAAAAGCCAACGACAGAGCGACAACCCCGACACCTCCATCGGTAACACGGCCATGCCTTCCAAAAGTGGTCCTCAGGTTCTGGGTGAAGTCCTCCAGCTGCTGGGGGGTCAGAGACGACTGAACAGCAGCGTAGTGGTTCTTCAGGTGATGTGAAGAGTTGAGCGACAACATGGTGAAGGGATGAGGGCCAGGACTGTAGTCTGGAAAAGGACAAATGTCTCGAGCGACAGTAGCCAAAAGGGCTGCATTCTCAGCAGAACACTGCAGGTTCCCCATCCTGAAAGGTCCAGAACTTCTGTGAAAAATACTCAACCAGATGACAGTTCCACTTCTGTGTGTGTCTGACAGACTGTCCTTGGATGTATAAATGCAACAGAGTCATCCAACATCCAAATCCATGATTAATTTTTAATTTCTAAGCTCCCTGTCCAACTCATGACCATGATTTTGTTTTTGTAACTTTGCAGTACAAATATTTAATTTGGTTGCAATCTTACCCACGCTTTTTTTTTTTTTTTTTTTTAAACTGTAGCCAGTTTGACCACAGGTGTCAAACATGAGGCCCGGGGGCCAAATCCGGCCCGCCAAAGGGTCCAGTCCGGCCCTTTGGATGAATTTGTGAAATGCAAAAATTACAATAAGATATTAACAATCCGTTTCGTTCAGGTTCCACATTCAGAACAATTTAATCTCAAGTGGGCAGGACCAGTAAATACAATCATAAAAACATAAATAATGACAACTTCAAATATTCTCTTTGTAAATGTAAATATTTTCATGTATTTACACTAAAACAAAGTATAATTTTGCAAACAATGTGAACAGCCTAAAATGTCGTGAGGTAAGTACAATTTAACAAGTGTTCAGAGAACGCAAACCTCCGCCAAGCACCCTGAACGGTGTGCATGAGTGGATCAACTATTTCTTTTTAAATTAAACCGTTTCAAGGTTGTTCCATACAACAGAAAAAGTTGAAGCTTGGTACCAGTCATGTGTATACAAATTATATTAAATTCCAATCAATATTTGTTGAGTTATAACGAAGAATGTGTGGTAAATGGGATTTTCAATGTTAAATGTAAATGTCCACAGAGTCCACATTCCACAGTGGATGTGGACAATTTTGTGCCAGATACAAGATATTGTTTTTAAGCTACGGGTGGATCAAATTGGAGGGCTAATAGGAGTCATTTTGAATTTTTTTTTTAGGAATTTCCGAAAATTGCTCATGATGACTAGATAGGAAAATGTGAGATTTTTGTGACCTTGCTGTGACCTTGAACTTGGCCTACTTGGCCCAAAATGTAATGGGTTAGTCCCAGGGCCTGGGCCTATCTGTGGGTACAATTTGGGAAAGATGGTTGGAATAGTTTTTCCGTAAAGTTGCTAACAAATGAACACACAAAGCAAAGTGATCACAGTACCTCCTGGCTGAGGTAACAATATTCTGCCTGTCACTCAATGTTTTGTGTGTTTGTAGATCCACTGTGATCTGTAAGTTATAATGTACATGTGTAAATGATAAACTGAGGCATAATTTTGTTAAAATTATACTTTTTTTTTTCAGTTTGTTCATGTTATTCACATCTTTTGAAAGGATAGTTTGCAGATGTAAACGTTTTCATAATGTAATTTAACTTTTTTTTTTTTGCTCTAAAACAAAGAAAAGTTTGGAGTTGACATTATTTATATATTATTATGTTATTATTTTACTGGTTTGGCCCACTTCAGATCAAATTCAGCTGAATCTGGCCTGTGAACTAAAAGGAGTTTGACACCCCTGAGTTAGATTAAAATGTCCTGGACTCAGAAAACAGTGTGTTATTTATCAAGGTTTCCAGAATCCTCAAGGCCAAAAAATAAGACCGATGTCCCTGTATCTCACCTCTCTCAAAAAAAATCACCCCTTTTAAGAATGTAAAAACTTGATGACCACCTGATCACGTTGCAGTCATGGTCATATTATCAAACAAACAGCTGGTGAGTGATTAACTACAGACTTAACATTATAATCCCTTTGTGACTCTACATCCAAGAACAGTCTGTCTCCAAATCTAGAGCGAATGACAAACTGTCCTCGTGATGGAGAAGATGCAGCGTCTTAATGAAGGCACAACTTCATTTGTTCACTGCACCTGAAAAACCACCGCACTGATGTTTCAGTCCTCTGACCCTCCAGCAGCTGGAAGACTTAATAACAATGAGAGACGTCTCCTCCATCTAATTAGTTCTGTTTTCAGACTGAAAACAGCCATGGTAAAACTACAAATCACCTGCGTTTTCTGTACGTTTGTGTTGTCAGTAGCTGAACTAAAGATCTGTTTGGAATCCAACAAACAAGGTCAGAACTGTCGGAGTTTAGTCTGAACTGTGGATCAACAAACAGTAACTTAGCAAAGATAAGAACATCCAGGTGGTGTAGTGGTCCCTGGAGAAATGGGTATACCCCTTAATTTCTGCCTTTTTTTTTTAGTGTCCAGGAATATGTCATTTTAGAAACAGCTACATGTTAGACTACTCTATTTAGTTTACCCAAAAATCCTTCAGTAGTATTTGCTCACTATTATAAAATGATCATGACTTGATCAGAAGCAGTTTGTAGGTTTATTGGTCACAGAAAGCAGCTTGCATGAATGGAAATGTATTCAACATGAGGCAAACATAGGATAACATTAACCTTTCATACGTTAACCTTTCATAACGTTAGCCTTTCATAATGTTAGCCTACTCACACAGTTGAACTATTGGCAACAACATCTCTCCTCTAAATGTGCAGTCGTTTTTCCAGTAGTTAAAATAGTGACTCATTCTGAAACCACCTTAAAACTGACTTCGGAATTATGTATTCCATCAAGAAGGTTCTCTCCATATGTGTCACTCATTTGAAAGATGCTGACTGAAAAATAAGTATATATACACTGTATACCCTGGACTACACCACTGATACATTCCACAACAAGTGGTTCCAGGCACAACAACCCCACCCATCACACCCGTGGCAGCTGCTCGTCTTTCAGACAGAGGAAGCTCATTGTCAGCTTACATCAAAAAAAAAAAAAAAGTCAAGTTATTTAAACAGACATTCGGCCCTCTGTTCCTTTTTAAGAAAATGCTCAGTGACCTTATCGTACCAAGTAGGCGTCTTTCCAGGGACTAGACCAGTGTCCCTCTGAATGTCCCAGCAGAGCTGGGCTGCTTAGATTGCCTTGGCCCATTGTGTTGTGGGTGTAAGACTTCAGCCTTTTAAACAACAGATGCTCCTTTCACTCCAACCTAGCCAACAGTATGATTGATTTAACTATCTACAAAAACAATATTAAACTCGAACAAGAAATGATTAAATTATGTAACTGAAACAAGAAACTGTGAAATTATGTTAAATTGAAACAAGGAAGTCCAATGAGTGGGTTTTATTACAGTGCAAGAAATGAACGAGTAATTTCGTAGTGGTGTTCTCTCTTCGATTTCACAGCAGAATGTGCGACGGTATTAAACTGAACTGTGTCAGTGAAGGAGGAGATCTCAAAATAGCTGTCAATCAAACGGGATTCAGCCTTTCGACTGATCCTCCAATCAGCACGTGGGATTCTGGCATCCAGCCCGGCCGAGCTCCGCCCACAGCTCCATTCACCCCCAGAGACGCCCGGCGTCCAGGGGCGGGACAACATCGTGGCATTTATCCAATTACCGTTCAGTTTTGAGGCAATGAAAAAAACAGTTCCACTCAGTCCCATTGAAGCCCAGACGCCCGCAGTCTACGGACAAATGCACTGAGCAGAGATGGAGGAGAAAACAGAGACACGGGAATGGAGGAGAAGTGAACAACATCGAATCTGTTGATTTGTGATAAAGCTGATTCTGAACGAATTCATCTTTGAGATGAATGTGTTCTAACACATTTGTAGTCAATAAAATGTCAACACAACCGAACAGATTTGACCATTTAATTTTTGTAATTTTAGGGGAAGCCGGGCTTCCCTAGCGGTCTATGAGAAATCGCCACTGCATCACACATACTGTAGCTTATTTTGGCATCGATCCAGCTGATGTCAGCTTATCAGTTGCCTCTATATATGTGCCAAGTTTGAAGTAAATTGAAACAAAATGGATGTTTTTTAGAGACATATGAAATTTTGCCCATTATAAGTAAATGGGAGAAGAAAAAAGATTTTAAAAATTCATAAAAAATGTAAACTTAAACCTGCTTTTCCCAAAATGTAATCAAGATTTAAGATTCAAATTTATGTGTCATTTCCACATATAAAATACACAAAAACATGTATCTAATCACATTTGTTCTGGGTCACTGGTAGTCTATAAACCCACTGTGGTTTGAATTCAACAGTTTTGCTGCTAGAGTTTGTTAGATAGAAGATAGAATAGAGATAGAATAATTTATTGACCTTGCATTGTGCAATACAACAAAATTTAAAAGCTCCTCACTGGTCATTCACTCCCACACACACACTCCCACACACACACACACACACACACACACACACACGCAGATATCAAATAAATCATATGCACACAATTCAGACACATTCACCATCATATGCCTCCTTCAAATCACAACTTAAAGACTGGATGAAGGAAAACCAAGCCTGTGACCATCAGTAGATCATCCTCACTGTGTTCTGTGTGTTTTTAGGATGTTTTTCATTTCTGTCTACTGTCTTTTTATGATGTCTTTTACAATATTTTGCCTTTTTGTCAACTGTCTTTCTTGTCACCTGCCTAGGGACTACAGATGGAAATTAGCACTGCTGCTACAATCTGGCATATTTACAGCTGCAATTGTTGTAGATGTTCATTAACCCTTTCATACACGAATTATGAGAGCCTTAATCAAAATTTTTCCTGAGTGTTTTTATTCTTCTTCAGGCATGAAAAAAACAATGCGATTGAAAATTTCTTCTGAAAGATAAATTAAAATAAATAAACAAATAAATGAAAATAATTTAAAAAAAAATTTTAAAAATACATTAAAAAAAATAATAATGAAAAAAAAAAAAAAAATTCTTATGGACCTATTTTTCATGAAGTTGCAAAAATGTCCACTCAGCTGGACACCACACATTTAATTTTTGACACACAGAAACATGTATTTACCAATAAATTGTGTGAAAACTATGGGGAGGGCTTTGTGATTCTGGGGGTTTATGCTCAGGAGAGATCTACATAATGTTACCAATTCATGTCAGAAAAGATATGTAGTGTCTTAAAACTTTAATAAAGATATGTGTGGGAAAAAAAAACAAACAACAAAAACAACAAATCCATGAATATAGAAGAGAAAAGCTGTAGAATAGCTGTCCACTGTAGTGACCAGTATGTATGAAAGGGTTAATATGCACTGTCCCTATTAAATAAATAATAAATAAATAAATACAGTGGTAAAGTGCATAAGAAATAAAGTGCAATGCAGTGATAAAGAAAATCAAGAAAACAAGTCCCTATGTAATTCAGTTGGTGGAGGGGAGGGGCAGTGGGGTGTGTGGGTGGGTGGGGGTAAGAGTCCAGTTCATGAACAGCTGAACAGCAGTTTGTTTATTTATTCTGAATCTAACAAACAGCTGGTATTATTTGTTACAGGTATTATTTGTGCGAACGTGGTATACGATATTTTGTCCGTGCTGTCTTTTCTTATATTCATTATTTAATAGGTCTTATGTATTTATTGTATTTTTTTTTTTGTTTTTGTAGTTTTGTTTGTTTGTTTGTTTTTCTCTCTCTTCTGCCCAGTTTACTCAGTCCTGGTTGTAGTTACTGTTACCATTATAATTATCACCATGGTTGTTATTGTTTGTATTGTAGATACTTTCTTGTGAGGGTGTTCGCCACCTTCTTCTCTCTTGCCCCCCCGATGTCAGGTCCGGCATTGAAATGTGGTTCAACAAAACTCATAATAAACACAGTAGAATATCAAAGGGAGCTTCATATACTTTATGAAGTTACCCTTGGCAAAGCAAATTTGTTCAGCACCAAAAGGAACCAGACTACCATTCTACTGTTAGGATGCTGGACAAGACAAGTAGAAAAAACAAACAAACCAAAAACAATACCTCTTGTCTCCCCTTGGGGGTGGGGTAGGGGGTGATAATAGTATAATACAGTGATTTTTTTTTTTTTTTTTTTTTTATATTTATCGACAAAATATACAAAAATAACAGTATAACAGTGCCTTATAACAAACATGGCATTGTGAATGTGCATCGGCAACAAATGGGAACAATTAAATTTCGAGAGAGAGGGAAAAAAAAGAAAAAAGAAACAAAATCAGTCTGCAAGGGGAGGTTAGTTCATTGTTCATTTGAGTCCAGGGGAAAGTCACATAAATAAGAGTGAAGTTTTACAGCATTGGGTCTTTTCATACATTTTAAGGATTTCAAGTACAGTTTGAGTTATTTTTGAAAAACACAAAAGTTGGGTGGGAATTTTTGACATTTGCTTTTGTGAATACAGAATTTAGCAATACATAAAATCACATTAATACAGAGTTCTTCTTTTTTGTTATTTACCAGAACACCAAGTGTTAGGTCATCTCTTGTAAAATAATACGTAGATGATGGAAATATTTCTTTTAACCAATTTTGTAATTCTGTCCAAAACGCTTGCACCATACGACAAAAGAAAAATAAATGGTCTGTTGTTTCGGTATCGGTATTGCAGAATGTACAACTGTTATCCTGTACATTGAAACGAATTCTTAGTAACTCTTTTGATGGGTAGATATCGTTCATTATTTTGAAGTGTGTTTCTTTGGCTTTGGGAGCTACAGGTAAGGATAAATACATTGTTCTTAGCTTTGAAATTGTACTTTTGTTGAATTTGAACAAAATGTCATTTTTATTTTGTAAACCAGGGAAAAATTCATCAGTAAGACATTTTCTAATAAAGGAATTACAACATTTTTTATCTAAAATAGATATTCCATGAATCATCGGAATAGGAAGATGGGGTTGTGCTTTTTGATGGGCTAAGAAGTTTTTGGATAGAAAAATAAATTCTTTGGGAAGAGCATTACGTAAATCCATAAAGTCTAAGAGAGAGGGATTAAAGTTATATTTTGTGCAGAATTGTTCATAATCTAATAAATTTCCTTCATCATCCATAAAGTGTAGTATTGACCAAATATTATTTTCATACCAGTCTTCATAAAATAGATTTGTTGCGATGTAGAATATATCAGTTTAGTATAATACAGTGAGTGATGCTGGGAATCAGGCTTTTGCTCATAGTCTCTTTTTTTTTTAACCAATAGAGGGCAGCAGATCTTTATAGAAAAGACATATTGTCAGTCGGTCTGCAGGTGAAAATATCTGACATTCATTACTGCAAAGTCATGTAAATGCATTAGATATAATCACTTTGTATTTTTGACACAAAACTGTGAGAGAAAATGACTAAAGTGGCAACTATTTGCACAAGTTCTCCACTGGATGATTCCACTGATTAAAAAGTGAATTGCACAAATACAATAGTACAAGTGATTTAGAAGAGCTTTGTACTTTTGTATAGATGAGGTAGAGTACGCAGTGAGAGTAAAAGGTAAAAAGAGTCCATGCACGAGTCCACATATGCACTGATGTCCAGCCCACAAACCTTCACAAATGTTCTAGTGTATGTAAAGTCAGATGAATCAGTGCTTTGTGGTGGTGTCGCAGGGGAATATTGGCCAGTGGCTACGAACGCTGCTGCTGCTGCTGCTGCCGCCGTCGTTCTGACAGCAACCAAAACCCTGATGAGATCCCAGACAAGTTCAATGTCCAGAACAAAGACCCCCAGCACAAACACTGCTCGTACTGATGGGAGGTTTGATGCTTTTGGGTGAAGACTAGAAACACTGACATGTCAGATTATTGGCCTTTGTGTTAAAAATCTTCATATTATTTTTCACAATTTAAATAAGGTTAGAATTCAAAAGTTGTTCATTTGTGCATGATCTTTTAAATTCTGGCCACCTACTAAAATGTGCACATTGTAAACAAAAAAAAAATTACAAGACTAGCATCTGTCTCCCAAGTGTGCCTAAAACGCACTATTTCTTCCATTATAACCACTGTTTTTGATCCGAAAGCCATTAAAGCATAAATCCTGCTTTTACTGATATCTGGGCTTCATTTGAGAGGTGAGGGTCTAAATTAATTTATTAATGTTGTTAATGGTGGAGTTAATCATTGACATATGCCAGGCTGCAAAAATCAAATAATATGTAATTCAGTTTTTATGTAGCATTTTGAAAAACAAAACAAAACATATTTTGTGTTTTTTGCATCAAAAAATGTAGTGACATGATGAAAAGAGATTGTTTAAAGGGTTAAAAAAATCAAAAATCAATAATTATTTGATATGTATGATTAGGGCGGACCTTGATTTACAAAAACAAAATCCAATTAGAGCAGAAAAATAAATCAATATACATATATATATATATATATAAATATATATATATATATATATATATATATATATATATATATATAATATTTAATAGTTTGATTTATAGGTGTGCCTTCTTGGCACACTTGGTGACAGAGTCTAGCATTTTTGAACATTTGACCTAGCGCCAAAAATAATATGCAAATTAACCAATGTTGGAGTTAATCATTGACATACCAGGCTGCAAAAATCAAATAATATGTAATTCAATTTTTATGTAGCATTTTGAAAAACAAAACAAAACATATTTTGTGTTTTTTGCATCAAAAATGTAGTGACATCATGATGAAAGAGATTGTTTAAAGGGCTAAAAAAATCTAAAATGAATAATTATTTGCTATGTATGATTAGGGCTGACCTTAATTTACAAAAATAAAATCAAATTAGAGCAGAAAAATAAATCAATATATAATATTTAATAGTTTGATTTATAGGTGCCTTCTTGGCACACATGGTGACAGATGCTAGTATTTTTGAACATTTGACCTAGCGCCAAAAATAATAATAATGCAAATTAACCAATGTTGGAGTTAATCACTGACATATGCCAGGATGAAAAAATAAAATAATATGTGATCCATTTTTTTATGTAGTATATTGAAAAAAATAATTTTTTTGTGTTTTTTGCATCCAAAAAAAAAGGTTTGTTTACATTACAAACACGGCATTTAAAGGGTTAAAAAATGTGACAATTATTGAGTATTTGGTATTTTTATTTACAGCTCAAGTTGATGAAATAGAAAAAAAGTAAAAGAATTAAAACAACTATATGAAATTTGTTTTTTGACATTATTCCACAAGTGTGCCAAAAAGGCACACTTGGTGCTTAGTAAGGGCCTTGGTGGACAGGATACCGGAGGGTTAAAAATGCGAGGGTTCTTATAGAGTTAGAAACAGTGAATGTCACATCTGCGCGTTCATCTTCTGTTCCTTTTATTGTGGCCTCTTACATTTTGATTTCTCAGTGTGTTTTCTTCTTAACCCTTTATCAGGCAAGTGACTATTTTTGGTAATTTACAACAAAAGTGACAGCAACAGTTCCGGTGAGGACAGCGAGTCAACAATCTCAGGTCCTAGCGAGGTTATTATCGTTAACGAAAACTGATGAAATGACAAAAACTAGAATTGGAAAAAAAAACATTTTTGTTGAAAAACACTGTTCTAGGTGCTTTTTCGTAATGGAAACGCAAAAACCGAATGGAGTCGGTATCACGTAGTGCAGGGTGGCCAACCCTGGTCCTGGAGAGCCACTATCCTGCATGTTTTAGATGTTTCCCTCTTCCAGCACACCTGACAGTTGTTATCAGGCTCCTGCAGAGCTTGATGAGAGGCTTATCATTTGAATCAGGTGTGTTGGAAGAGGGATACATCTAAAACATGCAGGATAGTGGCTCTCCAGGACCAGGGTTGGCCACCCCAGACGTAGTGGAAACATGGCATAAGATGACACATTACACTGGTCTACAATTTTTAGAAATGATCTGCTTCAGAGATTAAATGTGCTAAATGTTGCGTATTTTAATAAGATTGATTGGAAAATAAATGACAAAAGTGCTGGTTTGCTGATGTTTTCAAGGTATATGATTAAGTGTTATTACACATATATATTGGTTTATGTACATTTATATACAGGAGGTCCTCAGGTTACACAGTACTCGACCTACGCTGTTTCGACTTTACGACGCCTGAGTCTCGTCCACCAGTTTGTCTCCAGCCCCATAGTGTAGCGTGTCTGTGTTTGTGCTCTGTAATTTTCTCGGTATCCTTGCCTTTTTCACCTTCCTTTTTCACATCATGGCACCAAAAAAGAAAGCAGGATCTTCTAGCGATGCTGGTCCAGCCAAGAGGAAAGCCATTACGATGGAAACGAAGCTGGATATCATCAAAAGGTCGGAGAAAGGCGAGACGCCGACGAACATCGGTAAAGCCTAATACGTGTATTTGGATATTTATTTAGAGATTTAGGGGTATTTAAAGGGTTAATTCCGACTTATGCGGAAATTCAGGTTACGTCGCCAGCGTAGGAACGGGACTCGTTCGTAACCCGAGGACCTCCTGTAATAGTTTTATAAATCGTCCACTAAATAGAACCTGTAAAGTGAATGTATTCTAATGTGCAGACAGTGTTTGGAAGTAGATCTTGTAGCTCTGAGACAAATTTTCCTTTTGAGTCAAACCCATTCTCTCGTTAATTCTTGAATTTCACATTTTGACCCAAGGCTGTATCTTGGAAAGTTCAGCCAACCAGCATTTTTGACTTGACTTTTCTTTATCAGTGACTCTCATGTGGTAAAATTTCATTACTTTTATTCTGGAGGCATTTTCCTTGCAGACCAGTGTTATCAGCCACGTCTCTAGGACAATGGTGGAGTGCAAAGCTTACCGCTGCACAAACAACAAGTGCAAACTCATGCTTTCCACTCAGTCTCGCTCACTGACTGCTGCTTGTTTACTCGCATTCGATCTCCCGGAATCAACGTGGGTACGTCACTTATGTCCGGCAATGGTCACTCCCCATAGGTTCTGCCCTCGCATGTAATTCACATAATAATAAGGTCCAGTGCAAGGTTATTATCGTTAACGAAAACTAACGAAATGATGAAAACTAGACTTTTGTTAACGGAAATAAATAAAAACTAGAATTAAAAGAAAAAAAAACGATAACTAACTGAAACTGTATTATGTGACTAACTAAAACGTATAAAAATTATGGATAAAATTCCTTTCGTTTTCATCAATGTCGGATTGATACAAAATCGATTTATTTCGCTCAAGCAATTTTAGCTAGCGCACCATATGGTACTTCATGATCCGTCGCTTGTCATTTAGTCGTCTTCTGGTCCCCACTGTACCTGGAAACATGGAGACTAAAGTTGGGAGAAAGCAGCAGAGTCCTGTCTGGGATTTATTTGAATACGGCGGTGAAAAAGATAAAAGATATCACAAAACTAAAACTAAACTAAAACTAAGCATTTAGAAAAAAATGTAAACTAATAAAACTAGCAAACCTGCTGTAAAAACAAATTAAAACTGAATTAGAGAAAAAAAAGTCAAAACTAAATTAAACTAAACTACAATGAAAAATCCAAAACAATTAAAACCTTGGTCCAGTGTAGTGCACTTATCGCAATTTTTTTTTTTTTTTACTGAATTAGTGCCTCTCTTACTTATAAGTAACATACAAAGCACAATTAACCCATAATGACTCAAACACCCACCATCTACCAAAATAATCTACTGATATAAACTGTTCAATACCTGTTGGTTCATTAATCATCAGTCTTAGACGCACGGTGGAGGTGATACCAAAAAACTAGTACCGGGTACAGGCTACCAGATTCCAGGTCCTTTTTCGTAATGGAAACGCAAAAAGGCCAAGTCGAGTCGAGCTGGTACCATGTAGTGGAAACCAAGGTTATAATAGTTTTGGATTTTTCATTATAGTTTAGTTTTATTTAGTTTTGGCTTTTTCGAGTCCTGTCTGGGATTTATTTGAATACGACGGAGAAGAAGGTAAAATATACGAGAAAACTAAAATTAATACTAAAACTAAACATTTAGAGAAAAAAAAGAAAACTAATAAAAACTAGCAAACCTGCTCTAAAAACAAATTAAAACTAACTGAATTAGAGAAAAAAAGTCAAAACTAAATAAAAACTAAACTATAATGAAAAATCCAAACCATTATAACACTGGGTCCTAGTCGACGTAGACCATTCACATTTATTTTTGTAAATGTCCATATGTTACTGTGTTTTGGAAGGTGATTGGGGACGTACTGTACCATGTGTTGGGTTATTCAGTTCCACTGATTCCTGATGTTCTACAGGGTGGGGAAGCAAAATTTACAATGAACATTTAGTTGTTTTTTTCTCAGCAGGCACTACGTCAATTGTTTTGAAACCAAACATACAGTCTACTCTCGTTATACCGCCAACTTCCGTTCACGGCCAAATTGGCGGTATAGCGAAAATGGCGTTACAACGGGTTGCGTCCATAATGTGCATGTCTTTACTATATGATGTCTATGCTGCCTCCGTTAACCCGTTCTAATTGCGTTTCTAAATAAATCTTGATTCTGTTATGTTGTAAGGGATCATTTAAAGTGGGGAAACATTTTAAGCATTATTATACCGTGTCGAGAAATGACACCCCATCATCTTGAGGCTTTAGCTTAATCCCACGTCCTCTTCCCGACATCCTGACCTACTGAGTGTTCTGCGATAAATGAACGGTGGCCGTTCCATAGACCTACTCGTAGCTTGTCGCGATCAGCGTCTGGCGCGTTTGTTTCAGTGCATTGTTAAAATTTATGTGTACTCGATGGCAATCACGCTGGCGGTATAACGGTCGGGAAATCAATGGTATAAGTGTTGTTTGTGCGTGGAACTGGGCTGGCGGATGGCGATAGGCGGAAATGGCGGTAGCTAATGGAATAATGCATTGGGGATTTTTGTGCAATGGTTTTGGTCGGCGGTGAGCGAAAATGGCGGTATAACGGCGGGCGGTTTAACGAGAGTAGACTGTATATTGATGTCATAATCATACCTAACACTATTATCCATACCTTTTCAGAAACTTTTGCCCATATGAGTAATCAGGAAAGCAAACGTCAAAGAGTGTGATTTGCTGAATGCACTCGTCACACCAAAGGAGATTTCAAAAATAGTTGGAGTGTCCATAAAGACTGGTTAATGGAAAGAAGAGAATGACTATGAGCAAAACTATTACGAGAAAGTCTGGAAGATACTATTAAAGAAGAATGGGAGAAGTTGTCACCCGAATATTTGAGGAACACTTGCGCAAGTTTCAGGAAGCGTGTGAAGGCAGTTATTGAGAAAGAAGGAGGACACATAGAATAAAAATTTTCTATTATGTCAATTTTCTCGTGGCAAATAATTCTCATGACTTTCAATAAACTAATTGGTCATACACTGTCTTTCAATCCCTGCCTCAAAATATTGTACATTTTGCTTCCCCACCCTGTATATCTTTGTAGCTTTCGGGACACTACCATTCTTAAATAGGACAAATACTTGGTTAAAATACTCTTAATAGTTGTAACAAAAAAAACAAAACAAAACAAGGAACTGGGGGAAGGCAACCATTCCATCAAAGGACCAGTGGACGTCCACAACTGAAGAAATATTTCTAATGGAAAAATGAACACAGAGTGAGACTGCAAGAACTACAACTGGATAAAAATGGAATAAATGGACTATATTTACACAAAAACAATAGACTGACTGTTGCTACCCAAGCACAGTGTTTTCTTTTGTACTCATTTGTGCTCTTGTTTGTCTGTTCTTTTTTTTTTTTTTGGGGGGGGGGCTTTTTAGTTTGTTTTTGACAGTTTCTTTCTCTCTTTTTTTGGGTTACTGTTACAGTTCTACATACAACTCAATAAAGATTTAAGTTCCAAAAACAAACAAACAAAAACAAAACATTATCAGTTCCAGTGTGGTCTCCAGGGTCTGTAAGGTCCACCTGTGCATGAACAGTGAGTGGACCTGCTTTGTTCGGTACCATGAAGTAATGGTACTAATGTAAGGAATGAAGTTCAAAGGGCTCATGTAGATGTGGACAGGGGTCTGGACCAGCACTGATGTGGGTCTAATGTTCTAAAAGAGATGTTCTAATGTTCTAAATGTTCCTTTCACATTACATGTGTTGTTCTTGTATTTTATTATTTTTTTTATCTATACATCTTGCATTTAAATCTCCACCAATGAGGTTCTGTTTTCATCGGGGTTTGTCTGTTTGTCTGTTTGTTAGCAACATAATTCAAAAAGTTATGGATTATTATGGATTTTGATGACATTTTCAGGAAATGTTGATACTGGCAGAAGGAACAAGTGATTAAATTTTGGTGGTGATTGGGGGGGGGGGGGGGGGGGGGGGGGGGGGGGGGGGGGGGTGGGGGGGGGGGGGGGGGGGGGGGGGGGGGGTTGATCTGCCTTGGTGGAGGTCTGCGCTCTCCGAGTGCTTTTCTAGTTTGTTTGTTACCTCCGCCAAGGAGGTAATGTTTTGCAGGGTTTGGTTGTTTGTTTGTTGCTTAGTTAACAAGATAACTCAAAAATTATGGACAGATTTTCAGAAGGCAGAAGGAACAAATGATTACATTTTGGTGGTAATTGGGGGGGGGGGGGGGGACTGATCTACCTTGGAGGAGGTCTGCACTCTCCAAGTGCGTTTCTAGTTTATTTATTTATTGCCACTCTTGGGTAAGGACCAAATATGGTCACTTCATTGACCTTGATTTTCTAATCTCAAAAAAAAGATAATTACTTTAGTGAAATTTTTCTGAAGTCTTGTTCTGTCCAAAACACACTAAGGTTGACCTTTTGAATTTCAGAGTATTTCTGAGTGTCCCATAAAGGGTTAATACACACACACACACACACACACACACACACACACACACACACACACTGGAAACAGCATATAGTATTTGTAACACAAGTGGGCTGTTCTCATAACATCCACAAGTTACCCTCACGTCACTTCTCCTACCATCAGGTGTGCTCCTCAAACACATCCGAGCCGCCCCGTGCGTAACCATGTGTGCGCGAGACGCATAGGTGGAGGTACCGGTGCCAAAGGCTGTGTGTGTGTGTGTGTGTGTGTGTGTGTGTGTCACGCGCGCGCGCGAGGCGTGTCCATGCGTCGCGCGTTGCTAACGCAGATTTGGCATATAAACGCAAATGAGCAGTGGTCCGCACAGCCCACAGCTCACAGACGGACCTGCGGAATTCCACAGGTCCTGCAGACATCTGGGAGCTCACAGCTGCAGCCTGCATGGACCAACTGCACTGGGTCTGGATGGATGGAACTAGAGGAGCCTTGGACTGGAAAACTAGCATCCCAGAATAATCTGTATACAACTGAATATTTCGCTTTGTATTTTATTTATTTTTTATCACTTTGACACATTTTAAAGGTAGGAATAACACTTTACTAAGTACTTCTACTGAGGAAATAATGTTCTAGACTTTGATTTGGTTTCATTAAATTGTTCTAAAGTAGTTTTTGCGATAGAATAGAGACTCCAAGTGTGAACAAAAGAGCAAACTAGCCCCCCTGGTTTGAGTCCAGTCTCCACATCCCCTCCCTGCCTGCCCGGTACAGTATGTAGCACATACAGTACAGTAGCCCGCGCATGCGCACTTAATCCAACTTCACGCTCTGCAACAGGAGGGATGAAAGCTGACTGTACACTGGTGCCACTGTGGGTTTAGATGCAGTGACCTGCACATGCACTCAGCCTGCAAGAACCTGTTGTTTGGACTGAAGGTCTGTGGAGTTACAGCATTTTTAACCTCCTGAGACCCAGAAAAGTACAAGTCTGGATTTTTTTGGCTTTTTTTTTTTTTTTTTTTTTAATATATTTTTTAATAAATAATTGCCTATATTGGAAACATCATGATGCAACAGTTTTTCAGATGCATTTTTTTAATGGAATGTCTTTTGTGGTGCACTTTTTTTTTTTTTGTTATTTTTTTTTTTTTTGTTTGTTTGTTTGTTTGTATAAATTTGAGAACTCATATGTCTTAGGAGGTTTATTGCCTATATTGGAAACATCATGATGCAACAGTTTTTCAGATGCATTTTTTTTAATGGAATGTGTTTTGCGGTGCACTTTTTTTTTTTTTTTTCGGTTGTTTTTGATTTTTGGTTTGTTTGTTAGTTTGTTTTGTATACAGCTGTGAAACTCATAGCTGGTTCTTAGGAGGTTAAATGCCTATATTGGAAACATCATGATGCAACAGTTTTTCAGATGCTTTTTTTTTTAATGGAATGTCTTTTGCCGTGCACTTATTTTTTTTAGTTGTTTTTTTACATTTTTTTTTTTAAATTTAATTTACTTTATTTATTTTTATATAAAGCTGTGAAACTCATAGCTGGTCTTTGGAGGTTAAACTGAAACAGAAACAGGGCTCAAAGTGAACCTGGTCTACTTAAAATTAGATATCACAGAGGGGATAGAATTCTAAGGACCTTCCTTAAAATACCATTAAACCTGGTTTTTGGTTCCTTTTTTATAGTAAATGTAAATACTCATGCCTTCTTTTAATTCTATCTATGTAAGTGTATGTTTCTGCATCATATTCCAGGGTTCATACTTCCAGCTGCACTTATCCAGCATCAGCGTTTGGCATTTCCTCCACCATGAAGCAGCCTCTTCCTGTGCACGGCTGGCTCGGATTGGCCGGTCTGCTCCTGTGTTTGACCCAGACCGTCCTCTCAGCGGTCCTCACCAACTCCACCAGGCTGGAGTCCATCCTGGATCAGTACAGGGACAAGGACGAGGAGTGGTGGAAGGCCAGGTCGAGAGGGAGGAGAGCCATCACGAAGGAGACATGCACCTCATCCTGGACCTGCACAACAAGCTGCGAGGACAGGTCCACCCTCCAGCTGCCAACATGGAGTACATGGTAAGAACAAAGCACAGCCGCTGCAGCTCTGAGGGTTCACTTCATGGGAGTTTCATTACCTCCACCAGGAGCTATTGTGATCACTTTGCTTTGTTTGTTTGTGTGCTTCTTTGTTAGCAACTTTACGGGAAAACTATTCCAACCATCTTTACCAAATTGTACCCACAGATAGGCCTAGGCCCTGGGACCAACCCATTAAATTTTGGGCCAAGTAGGCCAAAGTTCAAGGTCACAGCAAGGTCACAAAATCTACAATTTTCCTATCTCTCATCTTTGAGCAATTTTCGAAAATTCAAAACGACGCCGATTAGCCTCCAATTTGATCCACCTTAGCTCATAACAATATGTTGAATCTGGCACAAATTGTCCACATCCACTGTGGAATGTGGACTCTGTGGACATTTACATGTAACACTGAAAATCCCATTTACGACACATTTTTCATTATACTCAACAAATATTGATTGGAATTTAATAGAATTGGACATACACATGACTGGTGCCAAGCTTCAACTTGTTCTGCTGTATGGAACAACCTGGAAACTGTTTAATTTAAAAAAATAGTCGATCCACACATGCACTGTTTGGGGTGCTTGGCGGGGTTTGCGTTCTCTGAACACTTGTTTAGTTTGTATTTAGTTGTCAAGTGCATTCAGTTCTTCTTATATTGAGTCAATTTTACTTTTGATTCACTTTGGTAGTGTCTGTATTTTACTTATTTATACAGTCACGGACCAAACTTGTAACACTCTTTGGATTAATGTGATTTATTTACTGTATAAAAATGCTTTGAATCATTCTTCAGCGTTCATCACAAATGCAGGGAAATAAAATCAACCAAAACCTGAAGCAGATATGCTTCTGAAAACCTTTGACCACAACTATATAAGGTAAAAAAGTTGGATAAAATAAGAAATTACTTCAAATATGAATCACAAAACCATTGTTTTTTTAAAGGTCATATATTTCAGTTCTACAAAGCAACAAAGTTGATTTTATCTTTTATTTTAGGTTGTGTTGCATTGTTTAGTGTCATTTTTCATATTGTCACTTCACTAAAATATATTGCCTAATTTTTTTTGACAAAAATGACTTTTTTTTGCCAAAATCATCAAATACTCAAATTTTGTGTTTCCTGAAAAATCAGAAAAAAAACTACTTAAGCAATTATTATAGGAAGGTAAAGATGTAGTGTTGCTGTTTTAGTTTTAGTCTTAATGTTCATTTGCTCTAATCTAAACTGTTAACCACATATATTGTGTGTTTGTATAATCTCACTAAATAATTCTTCATGTCAGTTTTTTGGGACAAAAGAGTTTTTTCGCCTAAATCATCAAATACTCAACTTTTGTGTTTCCTGAAAAATCTGAAAAACCTACTTAGGCAATTATTATGAGAAGGTGAAGATGTAGTTTTGGTGTTTTAGTTTTAGTCTTGATATTCATTCGCTCTAACCCTAGAATAAACCTTTGGCCACAGCTATATAAGCTAAAAAAGTTGGATAAAACCATAAATTACATCAAATATGAAGTACAAAGTTGATTTTATCTTATATTTTGTTTGTTTGTGTTGCATTGTTTAGTGTAATCTTTTATGTATATCTCACTAAAATAATTGCCTATGTCTTTGTTTTTGGGGAGGGGGGCAAAAATGACTTTTTGCCTAAATCATCAAATACTCAAGTTTTGTGTTTCCTGAAAAATCTCAAAAAAACTACTTTGGCAATTATTATAAGAAGGTGATGATGTAGTTTTGCTGTTTTAGTTTTAGTCTTAACGTCCATTCGCTCTAACCCTAGAATAAACCTGCCTCCACTTGTGTTATTTAAGCTGATAAACAGGATGTGGATTTGAACAACATGTTTTTTGTGCATGAAGAAACTACTCTCTGCGATTGAGTCTCTGAAATTTAACCTTGGCTCCTCTTTGACCAAAATCAGCTGAAGAAAGTCAAATAAGTCAGAAAAAGAAAAGATTTGATCAGTTAGAAGTCGAAGCCACCGTTTGAGTAGCTCCGGCTCCGGCCTCACGTTCGCCCGCCCTCGCTGACCCTGGCCCGAAGCCAGCGTTCACCCCCGCAGTGTTGTCCTGCCCTTTACCTCAACCCCCCCCCCCCCCCCCCCCCCCCCCTCACCCTCCCCTCCCTTCCTGCCCTCCGTCTCCCACTCCATCACTCCATGTCTCCTCCTCCTGCCTCGCTCCTTGGCTTTCTCGATCCTCACAAGCTTCCCCTCAGGCTTTTTCTTCACCCTGCTCCACTTTCCCCCCCCCCCCAACCCCCCCCGCATCCTTTGCAGCTCACTCAAACCCTGGCAGAGGCCAATGTTATCTTTTATTTGATCCTCCACGCATCTCATTTTGGGTGCCACAGCGGTGAATCTATTTCAAACATGTTGAGCCTCAGCGTTTGAAGTGCGGGTACAGTAGTGTAAATTTTGTTATGTACACTAATCCAGTGTTTCTTCAGTGAGGGATACTATTACTGATGATAATGATGTGGTAAGGCAGGGAACTGATGAGGCCAACTATTTGGATTTCAGATTGCAGGACTTGGAGGCCAAAGGGACTGCACTTCACTGTAGATTTGACAAAGCTGTTCCGCAGCGCTGTGTTTGTTCATCTAAACACATGTGTCAAACATGCGGCCCAGGGGCCAAAACCGGCCCCTAAAGACTCCAATCCGGCCCTGGGACAAATTTGTGAAATGCAAAAACTACACGGAAGATATTAACATTCAAGGATGTTAAAATCATTTTAGGTCCATTCAATCTAAAGTGGGTCAGACCAGTAAATACTATCATAATAACCTATAAATAATGAAAACTATTTTTTTTCCCCCTTTGGTTTAGTGCAAAAACAGAAAAATTACACAAGTGTTTATATTTACAGAGTAGCCTTTCACAAAAAATGTGAATAACCTGAACAAAAATGTCTTAAGTTGTGGAATTTTAACAATATTCTGCCTGTTATTCAATGTTTTGTGTATTTGTAGATCTGTAAGTTGTGATTCACATCTATAAATGACAAACTAAGGCATAAATATTGTTAAAATTGCAATTATTTTTCTTAAATTTTCAGGTTCATATTTGTTGATGTTACGTTTAAGTGCAGCTCGTACATGTAAACATTTTCATTAAGGAATTTTGCTTTTTTCACTCAAAACATAGAGAAACATTGGAGTTGACATTATTTATCAGTTCTTATCCTATTATTTATATTATTTCACTGGTCTGCCCACTTTAGATCATATTAGGCTGAATGTGGCCCCTGAACTAAAATGAGTTTGACACCTCTGATCTAAAACAACAGTAGCTGCTTTTTCTGAGACCTCTTTAAAGGCGCTAAATGTAGCATTAACACCTTTTAATATTAAAGATAACCTGAAATCATCGTAGGGGAATAAACAGAACTAGAAAAGTACCGTACTTTCCGGACTATAGCCGCTACTTTTTTCTCGTTTTGAACCCTGCGGCTTATACAGCGATGCAGCTCGAGTATAGATTTATACGGGCTAACGGCCACCAGGGGGCGATCTAGCAGGAAGAACAAAAGTGAGACAGACAGGTGAAGAGGTGATGCGGAGAGGAAAGCTTTAATCTTAACTTTTAACAATCATTTTGAGTGTCATGCACAAATGCTCATCATGGAAAACACACGAAGAAATGCATATGATGCAGCTTTGAAGTTAAAACCAATGGATGCGTCTGTCTAAGAAGGAAATAGAGCTGCAGCACGGAAGTGCCATTGAGCAACAACGGAGGAGAGACTGAGAAGGTGTGTGACAGAGCTGAGGCTGTTCAACTCTGACACTGAAGAAGACGAGTGCAGTGGTTTAATGAGCAGAAGGAAGATGAAGCTACAGATCAATGACTTTTCTGGGTTTTTTAAAAAGCCATTTTCTGCCGTGTTACAGGCACTGTTTGGGAAAAAGCAGTGAAGGTATGGAAATAATGTTTAAATAATCTTTCTGTTTAACATCTTTCTGTGTAAACTTCTCATGTCACAACGTGGACACCTGTGGCTTATAGTCAGTGTAGCTTATATTTCGGTGTGCCTCGGAAAGCACAGACCTCCGCCAAGGTAGATCAGTCCTCCCAGCCCCCCCTCCCGATCACCACCAAAATTGAATCATTTGTTCTTCGCGCCAGCATCAACATTTCCTGAAAATTTTATCAAAATCCGTCCATAACTTTTTGAGTTATCTTGCTAACAGACAACAACAAACTAGAAAAGTACTCGGAGCGCAGACCTCTGCCAAAGCAGATCTGTCGCCCCCCCCCCCCCCCCCCCCCCCCCATCACCACCAAAATTTAATCATTTGTTCCTTGTGCCAGTATCAACATTTCAGAAATTTCATGAAAATCCATCCATAACTTTTTGAGTTATCTTGCTAACTCACCAACAAACAAACCCTGGCAAAAACATAACCTCCTTGGCGGAGGTAACAAACAAACTAGAAAAGCACTCAGGGAGCTCAGACCTCCACCAAGGCAGATCAGTCCCCCCACCACCACCAGACCCCACCAAAATTTTTTATTTGCTCCTTGTGCCAGTGTCAACATTTCCTGAAAATTCCATCCAAATCTGTCCATAACTTTTTGAGTGATATTGCTAACAGACAACAAACAAAAAATCTGCCCCCCCCCCCCCCCCATCGGCACCAAAATTTAATCATTTGTTCGTTTTGCCAGTATCAACATTTCTTGAAAATTTCATCAAAATCCATCCATAACTTTTGAGTTATCTTGCTAACAGACAAACAAACAGACAGACAGACAGACAAACCCCGATGAAAACATAACCTCTTCTGTTCCTTGGCGGAGGTAAAAAAGATATGAACTGAATTTATTTACAGTGATGTGTCAGGGATTTATGTGAACACTAGGGAGTAGTGAGTCACTCACAGGGTTGTATTACCAAAGCATCAGAAAGTGACCAGATGGGATGAGATCCATTAAGAAACAACTTTCAGAGCAGTGTTTTTCAACCTTGGGGTCGGGACCCCACGTGGGGTCACCTGGAATTCAAATGGGGTCGCCGGAAATTTCTAGTAATTGATAAAAAAAAATGAAAAAATTACTAATAAAAATATGTGGAGAGATTGGAGAGTCTGTAGCAGGTTTATCCGGAAATGGCTGGGCGTCCCTCCAGCTTTCAGCTCAGTCAACTTATACAGCAAGTCATCAGTACTCCAGTTACCATGCTCCTCTGTCATCGAAGAATTTAAGGCCACCAAAGCAAGGGCAGCGTGCACGCTTTTAATCTCCAGGGACGCAAAAGTTAGGCATGCAAGCTCTGCCATTAATTGCGGCAGGAAGTGGAAACCCCTTGAAGCGGTGAAGGAAGCAGAAGCCTACTGGAGGCATCAAGAAATCGTGGGCACTGTGTGTCGGGGACGGCTAGGGCTTGGCAACTACAGCGCCAAGAGCTGGTCAAAAAGCAACAGACAAGGCAGAAGGGACTTGGTGGTGCAAAGGGTGCGGGAGACAGCTGAAGAAGACCGTCGAATTAAAGCGGCGGGGCTGGGTTCCCAGGCACGCTGGACGCAGTGGGAAGAGGCGCTCGAGAGACCACTGTCTTGGAGAGAGCTCTGGATTACTGACCAAGGCAAGCTGAACTTCCTGCTGCGTGCTGTGGCTGATCTCCTACCCACACCAAGCAATCTGAAGATCTGGGGCAAGGAGCAAGAAGCATCCTGTAGTCAGTGTGGCGCCAACCTCTGCACGCTGAACCACATTCTGACCAGCTGCCCAAAAGCTCTTGCAGACGGGCGCTATAGGTGGAGACATGACAAAGTCCTCACTGAGGTCGCCAAGTGGGTCGAACTGCAGAGAAACATTACCAACAAACAGCCACCAGCACCACCAAGGGTCATAAGCTTCCATCCAGAGGGCAGTAAGGTCCCGAAGGGAAGAAGATCTTACAGTCTACCATCTATTCTACACCGCGCAACGGATTGGGAGTTGCACGTGGACCTCAAGAAGAAGCTGGTCTTTCCTCAGGAGGTAGTGGCAACTACTCTCCGACGGATATGATCCTTCTTTCTAAGCGCTCAAAGTCCATCATTCTAGCCGAACTCACTGTTCCCTGGGAAGACAGGCTAGCCATATCTCACCAGGCAAAGAAGGCTAAGTACCAGGACATAGTGGAAGAGGTGACCCTCGCGGGGTGGCATGCCACCCTCTACCCAATCGAGGTCGGCGCTCGGGGTTTTCCCGCCACATCTATGCGCAGTTTTCTGCAGAAGATTGGGCTTAATCCCAAGCAACTGCAGAAGGCCATCAGGGAGATAGCCACAGTAGCCGAAACCAGTTCTAGGTGGCTGTGGCTGTCAAGGGATCGTAGCTGGACCCCTTCTGCAGGTGAAGGCTAACTCAGCCTTTGCTGCCCCACTCAGGAGAGGTGTACAGGTTAAGGGGCGAAACACCTGTGACCCTGAGATACCTGCTGAGGATGCAGAAGGGGTCCCTTGGAACACCGCTACACACCGCCAGCTCGAACCACAACATCCTTAGTTGCTACTCCAGTCTTTGCTTGTAGCAAAGCACCTTCGGTGTTTACTTTATCTTAATATGTGGTGAGTTGACAGAGACAATCCCAGTCCATAACAGACATGACAAACTGTGAGTCTGAAACTGCAGCACTGTGGTTCTGTTTATCTGTCAGATGTTCATTGTGGTCGGTTTCAGATGCTGCAGCTCTTTCATAATTCATAGTTTGAGTTCTTGTTTGTTCAGTATTAATTTATCAGCCTTGTGAATCCAAGCTGGACTGACTGTACATACAGTATCCTGACCAAGGAAAATCAAATTCTCACTTTGTGCAGTAATCTACACCTGGCTTTTCTGCCTCCGTCCAGAATAATATACATTATATAGACTAAATGTGGTCTAAAATTAGCATTTATTTGCAGCATAGTATAGCAAACTATTACATGATCAAAAACAAATTAATTTTAGCAAAAAAAAAAAACAAAACTACCTATGCAACATATATAAGCTCAGTCAGACCCCCTCCCCCCCTACTAACTTGACTTTTCTTAAGGTATTACTTCACAAATAAAACAGTGCCAGAGGACTATGGGTAATTTGGCCCACTGCTCAGCGCTATGGCCACAAAACTGAATCACTGTTGTGGATAATTTAGGATTCTAACTGTTTTCTGTCTCCATAAACTGATGACAAAACATCATAAAAACACTGTCTTTACTAAAAATATCTCATGTGACCGGAAAAACATATCAACAAGTAATTTAGTACGAGAAACAAACAGGTTGCATTTTGGATTTTTGTAGACTATGAAATGTTTCCAGAGGAATAATCTCGATTTAAGTATTTTTCAATATACATATAAACTAAATGTTGTCTAAAATGAACGTTTATTTGCAATGTAGTATAGCAAACTATTACATGATCAAAAACAAATTAATTTTAGCAAACAAAATGTCTCCATTTTGGGGTCACCAGAAATTTGTGATATTAACCCTTTCATGCATGAATTATGAGAACCTTAGTCAAGATTTTTTTTTTTCTGGAGTGTTTTTATACCACCTTAAGCATAAAAAAATTGCGATCGAGTTTTTTTTTTTTTCATGGAGTTACAAAAATGTCCATGCATTTAATTTTTTAAGTAAAGAAACATGTATTTAAAACCCAATATCAGAAAGTAAAATGAAAACAATGAAATAAAAACATTTTTAAGGCTGCTAATTTGATGTTTTCTCACATTTTAACAAACTCTAATGCAAGTTATTACCTCATAATATACAAAAAAACAACTCTTTTTGTCTAACAAATAACTGATTTACATTTAAACATGTTACTGCAGATCAGGTTTATCAAGAACAGCAAAGTTACAGTAATGGTATGAATTGCAGTGTATTATGGGATGTTGCATAAGTGTCCACTGTGTTGGCTGATATGGAACTAAAACAACAAAACCTATAAATATACAAGAGAACAGCTGGAGAATAACTGTCCACTGTAGTGACCACAATGCATGAAAGGGTTAAAATGGGGTCACGAGCCAAAAAAGGTTGGGAACCACTGACATAGCATAAAAAAAAACATGTCTTTTGTTTTATTCTTTAATCTTTTTGTTGTTTCTTCTTTCTGTAAACCTGCACATCTTACACTTGCCTTTGCAGCTGAGGTGGTCCTGGCAGATGGCTGGAAACAGGCCTGTATTTTGGAAACTTAATACTCTACGGAATGCTAAAGTTGTTAGTTGTTACTCTGACCTCTCTCCAGAGTCAGGCGGGCAGTCATCTTCCATTTTTCTGGATAATTAAAGGTGAAGAATAACAGGAACATGGAGAGAATAATGAGCTGGCAAAGACAATTACTGTCCGCTGGAGATTTTTTTTTTTTGCACTGAAAGCATGAATTTCTTTATAGCCTGTGGAGGTAGTCGCTCATGTTGTGCACAGGTGGAGGTTTTTTAGGGTTCACTTCAGGATCCCTAAAGCATATGATAGTCTTACATACTCACCTAAAGACAAACAGCAGGTACAAGCTTGGTGTCAGACAGCGGAGGCACCGATAAATCGTGTAAATAAGGATAATCATACAAGCTCCAAGGCTGCAGAAAGACACTAACGCTGTTGTTCTTGGCTCTACATAATGTCAGCTTGAAAGACCTCTATGCACGTGGCAAATCAAATCTCTGCATGAAGTGTGTGTGCTTGTCAGATCAGTTTAGCATTTGAGCCACAAAAATTATTGGATGCCGCTGCTGTTATTTTAACATGTGGAAGCAGGAGGGGGATAAGGATTCAGAGCTCATTTGATAACGTTACACACACTGAAGAATGCGATTAAAGTTATGAGCCAGGGACAAGGTTAAAATAGTTTTGGATTTTTCACTATAGTTTAATTTAGTTTTGACTTTTTTTTTCTCTAATTCAGTTAGTTTTGATTCGTTTTTAGAGCAGGTTTGCTAGTTTTTATTACTTTTCATTTTTTTCTAAATGCTCAGTTTTAGTTTATTTATATCTTTTCTCTTCTTCGCCGTCGTATTCAAATAAATCCCAGACAGGACTCTGCTGCTTTCTCCCAACTTTAGTCTCCATGTTTCCAGGTAGAGTGAGGACCAAAAGACGACTCTAAACCACAAGCGACGACAAGTGACGGACCGTGAATTACCGTATGGTGCTGCTAGCTAAAATTGCTAGAGCGAATTCGTATCAATCTGACATTGACAAATACGAAAACGAAGGGAATTTATCCATAATTTTTATCCGTTTAGTTAGTTTCGTAACCACATGATACAGTTTCAGTTAGTTATTTTTTTTCTTTTAATTATAATTTTTATTTGTTTCCATTTCCGGACCAAGGTATAATAGTTTTGGATTTTTCATTATAGTTTAGTTTAATTTAGTTTTGACTTTTTTTTTCTCTAATTCAGTTTTAATTCGTTTTTAGAGCAGGTTTCCTAGTTTTATTAGTATTAATTTTTTTCTAAATGCTTAGTTTTAGTTTTAGTTTTGTCATATCTTTTATCTTTTTCGCCGTCGTATTCAAATAAATCCCAGACAGGACTCTGCTGCTTTCTCCCAACTTTAGTCTCCATGTTTCCAGGTAGAGTGAGGACCAAAAGACGACTCTAAACCACAAGCGACGACAAGTGACGGACCGTGAAGTACCGTATGGTGCCGCTAGCTAAAATGCTTGAGGGAAATAAATTGATTTCATATCAATCCGACATTGACAAAGATGAAAACGAAGGGAATTTATCCATAATTTTTATCCGTTTTAGTTAGTTTTGTAAGCACACAATACAGTTTCAGTTAGTTATTGTTTTTTCTTATAATTATAGTTTTTATTTATTTCCGTTACCGAAAATGTTCTTTCAATTCTAGTTTTCATCATTTCGTTAGTTTTCGTTAATGATAATAACCTTGGTCAGGGATTGAAGTATTGTTGCTCTAGCAATGTAAGGTACATCCAAATTGTGCCGCGTTTCCACCAAGGTTATTATCGGTAACGAAAACAAAATGACTCGAGCAATTTTAGCTAGCGGCACCATACGGCACTTCACGGTCTGACACTTCTCTCCCTGCTCTACCTGGAAACATGGATACTAAGGCTGGGAGAAAGTTCTGAATGGAAGATAAAAGATATGAAAAAACTAATACTAAAACTAAACTAAAACTAAGCATTTAGAAAAAAAAACGAAAACTAATAAAAACTAGCAAACCTGCTCTAAAAACGAATTAAAACTAACGGAATTAGAGAAAAAAAAAAAGCCAAAACTAAATAAAACTAAACTATAATGAAAAATCCAAAACTATTATAACCTTGGTTTCCACTACATGGTACCAGCTCGACTCGACTTGGCCTTTTTGCGTTTCCATTACGAAAAAGGACCTGGAATCTGGTAGCCTGTACCCGGTACTAGTTTTTTGGTATCACCTCCACCGTGCGTCTAAGACTGATGATTAATGAACCAACAGGTATTGAACAGTTTATATCAGTAGATTATTTTGGTAGATGGTGGATGTTTGAGTCATTATGGGTTAATTGTGCTTTGTAGAGTAAGTAAGAGAGGCACTAATTCAGTAAAAAAAAAAAAAAATTGCGATAAGTGCACTACACTGGACCAAGGTTTTAATTGTTTTGGATTTTTCATTGTAGTTTAGTTTAATTTAGTTTTGACTTTTTTTCTCTAATTCAGTTTTAATTTGTTTTTACAGCAGGTTTGCTAGTTTTTATTAGTTTAAATTTTTTTCTAAATGCTTAGTTTTAGTTTAGTTTTAGTTTTGTCATATCTTTTATCTTTTTCGCCGTCGTATTCAAATAAATCCCAGACAGGACTCTGCTGCTTTCTCCCAACTTTAGTCTCCATGTTTCCAGGTAGAGTGTGGACCAGAAGACGACTCTAAACCACAAGCGACCAGAAGTGACGGACCGTGAAGTACCGCTAGCTAAAATTGCTCGAGTGAAATAAATCGAATTCGTATCAATCCGACATTGACAAATACGAAAACGAAGGGAATTTTATCCATAATTTTTATATGTTTTAGTTAGTTTTGTAAGCACGCAATACAGTTTCAGTTATTTATCGTTTTTTCTTTTAATTATAGTTTTTTTATTTATTTCAGTTAATGAAATGTTTTTTCAATTCTAGTTTTCGTCATTTTGTTAGTTTTCGTTAACGATAATAACCTTGGTGGAAATGCACTGGAAAAAACTAAAATCTTATCAAGTGTTTTTTCTCATTTCTAGTCCAAATATCTCATCACACTTAACCCTTGATCGGGCAAGTGACTATTTTGGGTAATTTCCTCAAACGTTAAATATGGGGCCAATCCCGTGCCTCAGTGAGTTCCAGAAGCATGTTTTATTTGCTTTTCTAAAAATATACTGTGATTCAGGCAGATTTTGTAGATGTTTTGAACCTGTAAATAGTGAATATAAGTGACCTAAACCTAAAGTCTTTGTCCAGTCCAGTGACAGATCACCATGACAGTGGATTGGTTTGTTGTACGTCCCTAAAATGAGTCCAGAGTGCTCAAACGCTAAACATTAGTTCCACCTGCTACATGTTCTAACCTAAAGAAAAAAAAACACCCAAGAGTGATCCCATGACCACCCTGGCAAGCCTTCACGCCCCCCCTTAGGGGACCTGAACCACAGTTTGAGAAACACTGGTTTAAGGTAAAGCAAACACTACTACTACTATGGTGAAAAGAAACCAAAATTGTCTAAAATTGTCCTTTTGTAAACAGACAGAACATGAACCTTGGTCTCAAGGCCTAACACGTTTTACAACCCTTTAGCATTTGGCGTTCAGATCAACAACAGAACGAAGAAAGAAAAAAAAAAAAGAGAGAGAGACCGCTGCTTAGAGTCGTAATTATGTCAGATGTAAAAATGCGTCCTTTAGCAAAAATGTCAGATCTGGATACTTTTGATAATTTACTCAAGCCTTAAAGAGTGAACCGTATGAAAACAATAAAATCACCCAAATTGGAAGGGTTTAACTTTAGGACTGTAATATAATGTAGAGTAGTGTTTAGAGCAGAGAATGTGTTGGATCGGCTTCAGCTGGATGGTGTCCAGAGAACTACTGAGTCGAAATATCAGCTCTCCAATCAGACCTGAACAGTAAGCAGTGGCGTAGTGAACGGACAACAGTGAGCGTAGTGTGTAAGCGTTACTAAACATATGGAAGACATTATGTTGGTCAATCAGAGCAGTTCTAAACCCACACTGAAGCATTATCCTATTAGTCTGGATGTGTGATAGCCGGAATAGGACCAAACAGTTTGCCAACAGCAGAGCACACAGCACCTATTCTTCTACATCCCCGATGGTGTTAACACTGAGGCCCAGTTTACACGACAACGCACTATGGTGAAAACGACTAAATATTTGATCAGATGTGCCTTTTGTTTAGATGGCAACAGTGTTTTGGGGGGTTGAAAACGCAAAAAAGTGAAACCATTTTCCAGAGTCCGTTGGACCCCAAAGTCCGCTTAATTTTATCAGTATGAATGCAACCGTTCCATACTCGAGTACCGTACCTGAGTCCAGCTGAGGAGGTAGTCCTAGGTTCGAACTGTGTGGACTGTGTGGACGTAGGGATACACCATACCACTTTTTTCCAGACCGAGTACCAGTATTGCCTCGTTTCCACTACGTGGTATCGGCTCGACTCGACTTGACTCTGCTCGGCCTTTTTGCGTTTCCATTATGAAAAAGGACCTGGAACCTGGTACCCGGTAGGGCTGTGCAATTAATCGAAATTCAATTACGATTTCAATTATTACACGCAACGATTAAAAAATGATGTAATCGAGAAAAAACGATTATTAATTTTGAGTCGTTTTAATTCACGCGTACACAAGCTACCATGAGCTGCTCTGCCCCGCCCCCCTCTAAGCTACTCCTGCCGGCTAGCCGGCAGGTCCACCCCAAGAGGAAAGTTGTACCTAGCGGTCTGGAAAAACGGCAGGAGAATCACAGCAGAAGTGCTTGGTAAACAAAAAAGGCAAGTCAAATTCAATTGTATGGAATCACTTTGGGTTTGATGAAGAAGACGAAGAGCAAAAACACATCACGTGCAAAAAGTGTTTCGTAGTTGTGTCCGCACCGACCGCTAACACAACAAACCTTTTTAACCATCTAAAGTTTAACCACCGCCACCTTTATCATAATCTTATGAAAAACTAAAACACATAAAAACAACTTCGTCCGCAATGCAATCTTCAGTTTCCAAATCTCTTTACGCTGCAGCTCCCGTATTAACCTAACCCTAACCCGTATAACCCTAACGTACGTATTCTAGATGGCTGATGTATACAGAAGGCCTGAACTGAAACCTCACGGCACGCCACTGAATTTACTGTTTCATACTACATTGAACATACTTGAATTTATAATTTGCACTTTACGTGAGCTTTTTTTTTTTTTTTTTGTTTTGTTTTTTTTTTATTGCTACAGTTCTATGGCAAGTCTATAGCAGTTTAATTCCAGTGCACTATTTATTTACAAAAGGAAACATACTTGAATTTACAGTACACTTAATTGCATTAAAAGATTTTTTTGTTTCGTACAAAAGTGAACATACTTTGTTTTAGTGGTTAAAAGCTTTATTTATGTTTAAAGAGTATATTTTACATTGTTTTGCAAGAAAAAAAAAACAACTTTAAGGTTAACAAATAATCGTTTTTAATAATCATGATTTCAGTTATTGCTAAAATAATCGTGATTTTTTTTTTTTTTTCAATAATCGAGCAGCCCTATCCGGTACTACTTTTTTGGTACCACCTCCGCCGAGGTTCCAGGACTGGGGACCAGATACTAAAACGTGATGTGTACACACTTCAGACCACTGATTGGTCAGAGAGTTGTCTGTGTGACCCGCCGTTTTACAAAAAACAGATGCGGAAGTGGACAGTAAATATAGCGGTACATTAATTCACATGATAACAGCCAGGAAACAGGCAACATGTGAATTATTTCCCTGTGATGGACCTTTAAGTTGCCCTAGCCGCTGTAATTTACATCCAAGAGCTGTTTCAGCAATTGACACAAATCATCATGTTTTGTGACTGTACTTTGTGCTAGGAGAGAACAGGAAGAGAAGTAGAAAGGTTCTACGCAGGCGCTTAGTCTTGGTGATGGTGAGCCACCTGTCGTACATACTACATCAATAAATAGGAAATTTCTCACACTTTTGTGTGTCTGTCTGCATACAGATTTTACCCCCAAAACACACATCTAAACTTATAATTAACCCATAAAGACCCAGAGCTACTTTTGTGGCACTTCCAAAGCAGTTTCCTCTATATTTACCCTTTCTTAAGTGATCTATCGCCATTTATATAATATTATCCTCTGTATTTTGTGTTTTTTCAGTGAAAATCATATATTTTCCTATTTAATTGACTGATCATGTAGATGTTCATAAAAACTCAGATTAAAGTTGAGGGTTAGTATTTGTTTATTGTTTACTGTTATTTATTGTAATATTATTCTCTGTATTTAGCATTTTTCAGTGTAAATCATGCCTTTTCCCCTGTATTTAATTAGCAAGTAGATGTTCATGAACACTCAGAGTAAATTCAAAGGTTATTAAATCAAAAGAGAGAAAACTGAAGAAAAAGTCACTTTTTCAGTAAAATCTATCAATAATTGAACATAAACCAAGTGTGTCCATTCACCGTCATTGATCCAACTCCATGGGTTTTACTGGTGTATCGATGTTGTAGAAGATGACGGGGTTTCCACGGTAACTACGGAGCCTCTGAACGTCCAAATGGGTCATATCTGATGACCATGAAAAGATAAAAAACTGCATTTTACACCAATTATTTACATGTATTGATAGGATTAGTGGATCAACAGGTATTAAACAGTTTAGATCAGTAGATGCTTTTGGTCACCAGTGGATGTTTGGGTCTTTATGGGTTAAACCTGCAAATTTCCTGAAATGGAGCCTCAATAAATATAGAAAGTCTCAAAGATGAGACCTTCTTCACGATAAAACCACTGAATTTAATGTTACAGGTCATAAAAAATTATGAAAATAAAGCTTCTTTGGAAAATATACAGTCCAAAATATGTTCTTTATTTAATTTATTTACATCTATTGATAGAATTAATGGATCAGCAGGTATTAAACAGTTCAGATCAGTAGATGGTTTAGGTTGAAGGTGGATGTTTGGGTGTTTATGGGTTAAAAGTGAGAACGCAGCTCCACTTTTGCGTTTTCGGTTCAGATCATTACCGTCTAAACGTAGCCTAAACGAACACTGCTGCGTCTGCTCCGTTCTGTACCTGTAGTCTGCGTTGTGTTTTGTTCAGAAATATGTGTGCGAGTGGTTTTCAGGTATTCGGATTGTCACGAGTCATCACACAAAACAGGTCAGGTTCTCACAGTGGAGATGTCATTAAGCCTCCAAACAGAGACTCTCTGTTTGGTAACTGTGGTAACTTAAAAAAAAAAAAAAAATACAGTTTTTTTTTTTTTTTTCTTGAAGCTTGTTTTATGAGACCAAAACTTACTGGAAACAAGCTATGAAACACCGCAAGGAATAGTGGCACAAAGCTGCAAGCTGATGCGGTGATACTTCTCTGTTTCCCTTTTTCTTTCTCATGTACGTGTCGGTGTATAAGTGAATGAACGTGTGTGTGGTGTGCGAGTTTAATAGGAGAGGCCTACTTTTGACTATAATGTGCTAAATTTGCGAGAGGCATGTGTCCAGCCACAGTCCTTTTAAAGTAAAGAGCTGGTTCATCTTTCAGGTTCACTTTGCCCCCCCCCAGTATGTTTAGTTACCTTCAGATTAGTTTGGATGGAATTTATGGTCCTTAGTTTCTTTTGATGCTGAGATATCTGAAAAATGTAATGAGCAGCAATTAAAAAGCACTTACAACTGCAGTAAGTGGCCACTTATCCCACTTAAATCACCAGGGTTATCCAGCGTGGAATTTCAGGTCTGCAAACATCTGTCGGAGGTAGGGAGAACCAGTTTGATTGAGTTAGTTGGTCATCAGAAGCAGAATTAGATGTATAGTTTTTGCAGTGCAAGAATGTTAAGCGTTAAGGAGTAAAGTAACGAGGAGATACAGACAATACAGACCCAAAAATAGAATAAAAGAGATAAAGTATATTTGTACTAGTGTTTTTATTTCACTGTTTTTACTTGTACAGCTGCTTTTATGTCTTTTTAGTCTATTCTTGTATTGTATTTTAGTCTGTCATTTTGCTTTTTATTCTTCTGTACGACACTGTTTTAATTGTACAGCTGTTTATGTTTTTTAATCTATTCTTGTATTTTTATTTTATTTTTCCCCTGTAAGTTGCTTTGAAAAAAAGCGTCTGCCAAATGCATAAATGTAAAGTCATTGTAACTGTACTCAAAATTTTTGTTCTTTTGTCTCTTCTATTTTTTATTTTTGTTTTGTTTTATTTTTTTCTCCTATGTTTTGTATTATGTTTGTGTCTGAAATAAACTAAAGTAAAACTAAAATAATAACAACAAAAGCGTATCAACTAAAGAAACTTAGGCAGGGTAGACACTTAAAGATAATCAGGCTGTTTTGTCCTGATTTTCCCCTGTCCCGACCAAGGACGGCAAAAGCTAAATTATTTTGTGTTTTCTAAGATTGTCTTATCAGATTCTCCTGTGGTCTGAGGTGTGTTAAGAGTGAATTTGTCCCCATAATCGGCACACAGGCACACACAAATACACACAGTGTCCTAAACAGTTTGTTCTCTGTCCTAAAATAAATCATTTGGTTCATTGTGTTGTCAGTGTTTCTCCTCAGTTTGTTTCAACAGAATACCAGTTTGTCCTCTTGTTAATGTTGCACTTCATGTGGAATTTTTTTGTTATTTTTAGGCAGAGTGTGAACTGACAGAACTGTGATTAGATTTGTCTTGTTTGTTCGAAACTACCTTTCGGGGAAAAGTGCAATACTAATGTTTAAAATACATTTAGTAATATTAACCCTCCGGTATCCCGTCCAGCAAGGCCCTTACTAAGCACTAAGTGTGCCTTTTTGGCACACTTGTGGAATAATGTCAAAAAAAATTTCACACTGTTTATTTTTAATTCTTTTACACTTTTTTCTATTTCATCAACTTGAGCCGTAAATAAAAATACCAAATACTCAATAATTGTCACATTTTTTAACCCTTTAAATGCCGTGTTTGTAATGTAAACAAACCATTTTTTTGGATGCAAAAAACACAAAAAAATTTTTTGAATATTCTACATAAAAAGTGGCTCACATATTATTTGATTTTTTCATCCTGGCATATGTCAATGATTTACAGCAACACTGGTTAATTTGCATAATTATTTTTGGCGCTAGATCAAATGTTCAAAAATACTAGCATCTGTCACCAAGTGTGCCAAAAATGCACACCTATAAATCAAACTATTAAATATTGTATATTGATTATTTTTCTGCTCTAATTTGATTTTATTTTTGTAAATCAAGGTCAGCCCTAATCATACAGATCAAACGGAAGAAATAGTGCGTTTTAGGCACACTTGGGAGACAGATGCTAGTCTGGTAATTTCTTTTGTTTACAACGTGCAAATTTTAGTTGGTGGTTCAGAATTTTAAAGATCATGCAAAATGAACAACTTTTGAATTCTAACCTTATTTAAATTGTGAAAAATAATATGAAGTTTTTTAAAATGAAGTGCAAAGTGTGCCTAAAAGGCGCACCCGGATACTGGAGGGTTAATAACTTATTTTATTTTCTATTTGATTTGTAGCAGCAGAATTATATTACTCCTGTTTTTCTATATTCTATTGTCTCCAAAAATTGGGGGAAAAATGTTTTTAAAAAAATTCATAAATGCATTAACAGACATTTTGAGGGGTTTTCTTTCTTCCCGTACCGAACCGAAAAAAACCGAACCGTGGCTTTGAAAACCGAAAACGTACCGAACCGAAAACTTTGTGTACCGTTACAGGCCTGCTAGATTGTAACCTGACATACTAAACCCTGCTGGTGCACACTCCGGTACAGTAGGTGGTATACACCTTTGAATGTTGGTTGTAATCTGCTAATTAAATGAGAAGAAGAGAAGAAGAAGAAGAGAAGAAGAAATGCTACCCTTGAAACAGAAATCTACCTGTTTAATCAATAACTGTGTGTGTTTGTCTTTGTTCCACAGGTTTGGGATTATGATTTAGAGAGGAGTGCGGAGCATTGGGCTCATACCTGCCGATGGGAACATGGACCCAGTCACATGTTGACACAGATTGGACAAAACCTTGGAGCACACTGGGGCAGGTATGAACATGTCTACAAACTAAACTCAAAGAACTTAGATCAGTGTCAGAGCAGGGATACATTTACTCAATAATAAAAAAAAAAAATCTTCAAATCTTCCGCCTTTAGCTGCAGAGTGGTATGTTTTATATTAGGAGCTGATTCAGTGACAAAGCATTTTAACATCTTTACAAATCTTCTCCCAGTTCAGCAGGACTCCTCACCGTGGCGTGTCTTAAGATAAATGTTTCCTTTCAGACAAATGATTTACTGGTTAAAAAAAAAAAAAAAAAAAAAAAATTAACAATGACAAACATTTGATTTTTGTAAGATTTGTTAGGTCAGTTCATAAATTTGAGACAAAAAAAAAAGGACAAAGCACTAGTTTTATTCTTGCAGATCACAGATTATGTTGACATGTTAAAGCACCATGTATTGAATGTGTTCTACAGCTCACAGTTAACCCATAAAAACCCAAACTTCCACTGGCATCTACTGACCTAAACTGTTTAATACCTGTTGATCCATTAATTCTATCAATACATGTAAATAACTGGTGTAAAATACAGTTTGTCGTCTTTTCATGGTCAGATATGACCCATTTGGACGTTCAGAGGCTCCGTAGTTACCGTGGAAACCCCATCATCTTCTACAACATTGATTCACCAGTAAAAGCCATGGATTTGGATCAATGACAGTGGATGGACACACTTGTTATTGTTCAGTTATTCATATATTTGCCTTAAAAGTCACTTATTTTTAAATTTTTGATGCAAAGTTTTGATATAATAACCTTTGAACTTACTGAGTTTTCGTGAACATCCAAATTAAATATATGAAAATACATAATTTACAGTGTAAAATGCAGAGGATAATAATATAATAAATGGTGATAAATCACTTAAGAAAGGTGAAATAGACAGAAAAATCAATTTGGGAACTGACACAAAAGTAGCACTAGGTCTATATGGGTTCATTTCTTCTGGATAAACATTAGGTGATAATATGTAAATGTTCTCGGCTTTAATTTAATATAGCGGAATGTAATTTTCATTTAGATGTTAAAGTTTTAGGATGAATTGTTTTAGTATTAAGTGGTTATTGATTTAACATAGGATTCTGTTTTATTTCAGTAATGTTAATAGTGAGTTCTTTGTAACCAGGATTTATGTAGTACTCTGTTGTCAGTAGGTTAAGCTTGTTAAGATAGGAAACGTCTGTCTGCACTAGGGATGTAACGATTACCGGTATAATGATAAACCGCGGTAAAATTGCAGACGGTTAGTATTACCATTTAAATTCTAATAATTATGATAATCGTGTTTGACATAAAGCAGATCTTTACATAGGCGTTTTCTCCAGAAAAGTGCAGTAATCAAATATTTGAGTATAGTTTTAATTTATTACAATTTTAATTGTATTATATATTTGGAACCAATATTCACTTTTAAAGTCTTTGAAAAGGTTCGTTAAGCATCTGTGTGTTATTTATGCAATAAATTATATACATTTTTCAAATCAGATTTTTTTTGTGTGTGTGTGTGTGTGTGTTTTCTGTCCTTTTATGTTTTTATAGTAGGTTAACCCTTTCATGCATAGTGGTCACTACAGTGGACAGTTCTTCTCCAGCTGTTCTCTTGTATATTCACAGCTTTTGTTGTTTTAGTTCCATATCAGCCAACACAGTGGACACTTTTGCACCATCCCATACACTGACATTCAGACCATTACTGTAACTTTGCTGTTCTAGATAAACCTGATCTGCACTAACATGTTTGAGTGTAAATCAATTGTTATTTGTAAGACAAAAAGTTTTAGTTTTTTTTTTTTGCATATTATCTGCATGAAGTGAGTATAACTAGCATTAGAATATGTTAAAATGTGAGAAAGGAACAGATTAGCAGGATTAAAATGTTTTTATTTCACTGTTTTTATCTCACTTTCTTATATTGGGTTTTAAACACGTTTCTTTACTTCAAAAATTAAATGCATGGACATTTTTGTAACTACACTGAACAAAAATATAAACGCACCACTTTTGTTTTTGCTCCCATTTTTCATGAGCTGAACTCAAAGATCTAAAACTTTTTCTGTGTACACACAAGGTTTATTTCTCTCAAATATTGTTCACAAATCTGTCTACATTTGTGTTAGTGAACACTTCTTCTTTGCTGAGATAATCCATCCACCTCACAGGTGTGGCATATCAAGATGCTGATTAGACAGCATGATTTTTGCACAGGTGTGACTTAGGCTGGCCACAATAAAAGGCCACTCTAAAATGTGCAGTTTTATCACACAGCACAATACCACAGATGTCACAAGTTTTGAGGGAATATGCAGTTGGCATGCTGACTTCAGGAATCTCCACCAGAGCTTTTGCCTGTGAATTGAATGTTCATTTCTCTACCATAAGCCATCTCCAAAGCTGTTTCAGAGAATTCATGAGGAAGACTGTGGGAGGAAAATGGTGGTCACACTAAATACTGACTGGTTTTCTGACCCCCCTGGACCACCCAATACAGTGAAAGTGCACATTTTAGAGTGGCCTTTTATTGTGGCCAGCCTAAGTCACACCTGTGCAATAATCCTGCTGTCTAATCAGCATCTTGATCTGCCACACCTGTGAGGTGGATGGATTATCTCAGCAAAGGACAAAGGAGAAGTGCTCGCTAACACAGATTTAGACAAATTTAAACAATATTTGAGAGAAATAGGCCTTTTGTGTACATAGAAAAAGTTTTAGATCTTTGAGTTCAGCTCATGACAAATGGGAGCAAAAACAAAAGTGGTGCGTTTTATTTTGTTCAGTGTAGATTAGGGCTGAAAGATATATCGTTATCGTATCGATATCGAGATATGAACATTCAAGATATTAATATCGAAAAAGCAACGATATAAACGATATAGTCCCCCATGCTCGCCCTGCATGTACAGCTCTGGAAGTCACAACAAATTTAATTTATTTGTACTTTATGTTAATGTTGATGACTGGCAGTGAGTTCTTATAAATAAAACTGCACTTTCCACATTCTTTGTATTATAATGTTAGTATTTTTCTGAAAAATGCTTGGTTTTCACCGAACCCATAGTCATACAGGGTGGGGAAGCAAAATTTACAATGAACATTTAGTTGTTTTTTCTCAACAGGCACTACATCAATTGTTTTGAAACCAAACATATATTGATGTCATAATCATACCTAACACTATTATCCATACCTTTTCAGAAACTTTTGCCCATATGAGTAATCAGGAAAGCAAACGTCAAAGAGTGTGTGATTTGCTGAACGCACTCGTCACACCAAAGGAGATTTCAAAAATAGTTGGAGTGTCCATAAAGACTGTTTATAATGGAAAGAAGAGAATGACTATGAGCAAAACTATTACGAGAAAGTCTGGAAGATACTATTACAGAAGAATGGGAGAAGTTGTCACCCCAATATTTGAGGAACACTTGCGCAAGTTTCAGGAAGCGTGTGAAGGCAGTTATTGAGAAAGAAGGAGGACACATAGAATAAAAACATTTTCTATTATGTACATTTTCTTGTGGCAAATAAATTCTCATGACTTTCAATAAACTCATTGGTCATACACTGTCTTTCAATCCCTGCCTCAAAATATTGTAAATTTTGCTTCCCCACCCTGTATCGTATCGTATCGCTATCGAGATATCTGGCATGAATATCGAGATATGAAATTTTGTCCATATCGTTCAGCCCTAGTTTAGATGTCACTATTCAAAGACAAGGCTGGCTCAGATTTTCCCAAATACAGTAGATATGTGGGACAGATGTGGAGGCTCACCCTGCAATCTCACACACGTTTTTTTCTTGTCCAGCCCTGACAAATTTTTGGTTAATTTATTTCAACACCATGTCCAAGGTATTTTCAAAAACTATTGACATTTCACACACATTGCTATTTTTGCTCTCCCGGATGAGTTCACCCAATACTGTGAAAAAGAGTTAGAAGTAATAGCTTTTACGTCCCTAATTGCTAAACACCACTTCCTCTTTAACTGGAAATCTACGATAGCCCCTTCCAGTACACAATGGATTAATGAGGTAATGTCTTTTTTTAAAAGTAGGGAAAATTAGATATTTGAAGCGAGAAAACTTGAACAAATTCTATAATAAATGGCAAGCGTTTATGGATTTTTTTGAGACAATATAATTCCCTTCCCCCTCCCCTTTTTTTTTTTTTTTCCCTCTTTCTTTAGCCCTATCGGCCCGCCGGCGGGTCTAAAAAAATTATATTAATAGTCATCTACTACAAAAATAAATAAATCAGGACAATGAAGGATGTTTTTTTCAACTTTTGCTCAAAGTTTAGACCCTAATGTTAATAAAAGTACATCAAAAGTGTATTTTAGTGCAAACTTTAATGTTCAGATATGGTTTTTAATCTTTGTGGGGTGAATATACGCTATTAAAAATCTCTGACACGAGCAATTAATTTATGCATATCATCGTCAATCCAGCCGAAAAAAAACAGGCGAGGATAAAAAATTCGAATTTCTCTTTTAGTTTGTTACAGTTTACTCAGGCATAGTAATAGATACAATATTTTAGACAATGGGAATAGATTCTGTGAGGTCTGTAAATGTCCATAGACACCAAGAACATCCATATGAACCTTATTATTGTGAAGTCATTCTTCATTTACTTTGGGTATGTCTGTTTAGGCATTTTTCCCCTGAAAATATGGTCAGGGTTAAACAGGTTTTTATTTATTTCTTTTCTTATGTTTATGTCACTAGTTTAATTATTTTATCCAGACAATGTCTTAGTATTCCTTTCATTGTATTGTTTGTCTGGTTTCATTGTTGTTTGTTACTAAAAAAAATATACAAATCTGAAAGTAATGGTGTTTACAAACCTGGTTAATGTTGACATCAGTGTGCCATGGTGTTGGCATGTACCCTTTGTTTTCTTGTATGCACATCAATAAAAATATGAAACAAAAAAAAACAATAGTGTGTTAAAATGAATGTTAAAACACAGCGTTACCGATACCATTATACGGTGGCCCTGAAGGGCAAACCACAAAGACAAATGGCAACGCACACAAGAAAAAAATAAATAAATAAAAAATAAATAAATAAATATATATATATATATATATATATATATATATATATATATATATATATAATATATATATATATATAAACACACACACATATATATATATATTTATATACATATCACGCAAACAAGAAAAAAAACCACAGAAGTAAAAGAAAATCATGTTGCGATTTTCTTGTGCTTTTTTCCTTGTTTGTGTGATTTTCTTATGTGTTTTTTTTATTTGCGTAATTTCTTTTTGTTGTTTTTTTGTCTTGTTTGCATGATTTTCTTTTCATTACGTTTTTTTCGTTTGCGTGATTTTTTTTTCATCTTTGCTTTTCTTGTTTACGTGATTTCTTTTCTTGTGTGTCTTTTTTTCTAGTTTGTGTGATTTTCTTTTTTTTTTGTTTGCGTTTTTTTCTTTCTGTGATTTTCTTTTTCTTGTGTGTTTTTTTTTGTGTTTTTTCTTTGATTTTCTTTTTCTTGGTGTTTTTTTTTTTGTGTTTTTTTTCTTTGTGTGATTTTTTTTTCTTGTGTGTTTTTTTTTCTTGTTTGTGTTTTTTCTTTGTGTGATTTTCTTTTTCTTGTGTTTTTTCTAGTTTGTGTGATTTTCTTTTTCTTGTGTGTTTTTTTTCTTGTTTGTTTTTTTTCTTTGTGTGATTTTTTTTCTTGTGTTTTTTTTTTCTTTGTGTGATTTTCTTTTTTTGTGTGTTTTTTTCTAGTTTGTGTGATTTTCTTTTTCTTGTGGGTTTTTTTCTAGTTTGTGTGATTTTCTTTTTCTTGTGTGTTTTTTTTCTAGTTTGTGTTTTCTTTCTTGTGTGTTTTTTTCTAGTTTGTGTGATTTCTTTTTCTTGTGTGGTTTTTTTTCTAGTTTGTGTGATTTTTTTTCTTGTGTGTTTTTTTTTCTAGTTTGTGTGATTTTCTTTTCTTGTGTTTTTTCTAGTTTGTTTTTTGTTTCTTTCTTGTTTTTTTTCTAGTTTGTGTGATTTTCTTTTCTTGTTTTTTTTTCTAGTTTGTGTGATTTTTTTTTCTTGTGTTTTTTTCTAGTTTGTGTGATTTTCTTTTTCTTGTGTGCTTTGCGATTAGTCGTTGTGGTTTGCCCTTCAGGGCCACCGTACTATTACCATTTGTTTATCCATTACCTTAGGGACCGCCCCCCTACCTTCCACGTCCAGGCCTGGTGATGAGGTGAGGTACTACAGCTTTCCGTACTCGCAGGAGTGTAACCCACACTGCCCGTTCAGATGTTCAGGACCCGTCTGCACTCATTACACTCAGGTAAGAGCTAATACAACACAGTCATATTGTATGTCTTAGTGGTTATAATACAAACGAGTCAAGAGGTTTTAATGTGAGGGAAAGTTCCAAGTCCAATCCACGCATGTTGGACTTTTAAGATTGGAATAAAGAATAGTTATTTTCTGTATTTATAGAGGCCAAACAGCTAAAACAACAACACAGTAGGCACAAAAATTAAATAAAAAATAAATAAACTAAATCAGAAACTGAGGATTTATTGTCCCCTTGGAATTATAAGGTTCTGTAAGGTTCAAGGTTATTCACATACTTATATCAGATGGGTTATTTTCAATATTTGATGTGTATTTTGTTTGTTTTTGCATTTTTTACTTTGTTTTAAAACAGAAAGAGAAGTTCAATCTGCAAAAGAAAACTCTATCTTGGTTTATAAGGTTCTATCTGTGAGCCAATCAGAATTTAGAAGTGACACGAGGCCACCAATCACATTGTTCAGTGGTAGGGAACAGCGGAAGGAGGCAACTTTAACCCATGAAAACCCAAACAGCCACCGGTGACACAAACCATCTACTGATATAAACTGTTTAACACCTATTGATCCACTAATCCTATCAATACATGTAAATAATTGGTGCAAAATACGGTTTGTCATCTTTCCATGGTCATCAGATATGACCCATTTGGATGTTCAGAGGCTCTGTAGTTACCATGGAAACGTCATCATCTTCTACAACATTGATTCACCAGTAAAACCCATGGAGTTGGATCAGTGACAGTGGATGGAGACACTTGAATTATGTTCAGTAAACGATAGATTTTGCTTTAAAAGTACCTTTTTCTTCAGTTTTCTCTGTTTTTTGATTTAATAACCCTGAATTTTAATCTGAGTTTTTATGAACATCTACATGATCACTGAATTCAACACAGGAAAATACCAGGTGTTCACAAAAAAAATGCAAAACACAGAATATATTATTACAATTAATGGTGATAAATCACTTCAGAAAGGTTAAATATAGAGGAAAAAATCATTTGCGGACTATCACAAAAGTAGTATTGGGTCTTTTTGGGTTAAACAGAAACTTTCCAACAACACTGAAAATGTCCGAAAAAACAAACTTTCAGAAAAGTGCGGACAATGAAGGTGGACGAATTGGAGACGTCTGTGGGTTCTAAAGCCTCTGAAGATGTGGAACATGGTATTTTCTTGTCACAAATCCTCAGAAAAAACATGAGAGACTAAAATCTAAAATCAACACATAAAGCGACTGAAGAAGACAGTAAATTTTAATGTACAAAATTTTAAACAAGTCAGACCCTTCTTGACCCTACATGCTGCTAAGATGTTTTTACACTCCATGATTTTCTCTCATATTGAATACTGTAGAACTTCCTGGTCACTTGCTGCTGGCACATCCCTCAAACCCATAGAATCACTTTTTAAAAAAGCCATAAAAATATTTGATAAAAAAAACATTTAATTTTCACCACTGCATTGTTTTAGATAAATATAAATTTCTTAATTTTAATAATTTTGTGAATTTTAAAAATGCTTGCCTGATATATAAAGTCTTGCATGGACTTGCCCTTCTTCCCTTGACAGATTTTATCAAATCCCACTCTGTCAGTGGGATGGTCACCAGGGCCACAGCTCCAGGAGACTGTGAGGTGCCACGCAGGTGCACTACTTTTGGACAAACTGCACTTTCAGTCACTGGAACTGAATATTGGAACAGTTTACCACTCAACATAAGAGACTCACAATCATATGCCTCCTTCAAATCACAACTTAAACATTGGATGAAGGAAAACCAAGCCTGTGACCATCAGTAGATCATCCTCACTGTGTTGTTCTGTGTGTTTTAGGGTGTTTGCATTTCTGTTACTGTCTTTTTATGATGTCTTTTACAATATTTTGCCTTTTTGTCAACTGTCTTTCTTGTCACCTGCCTAGGGACTACAGATGGAAATTAGCACTGCTGCTACAATCTGGCATATTTACAGCTGCAATTGTTGTAGATGTTCATTAGTATGCACTGTCCCTATTAATTAAATAAATAATAAAATAAATAAATAAATAAAATCTAGAGATGAAAATGACCTTTTAATACCAAAACAAACAGCAAAAAAAAAAAAAAAAAGTTAAATGAACAAAGAAGACCAAATTGAATTGGACTGAATTGGAGACATTTGTGAGTTCTAAAGCCTCTGACAATGGGGAGATAATATATAATAATATAATATAATATAATAATATATAATAATATATATAATAATAATAATAATAATATAATAATAATACTTTATTTTTGTAGCGCTTTTCATGGAACTCAGACACTTTACATAAAGCAGATAAAAACAGAAACCAAACACATTAAAAACAGATAAAAGCAGGTGCAAAAGGCAGATATACAAACATTAAAACATTAAACATTGAACAACACATTAAAAGCATTAAAACATTAAAAGCAATCTTAAATAAGTGAGTTTTTATAAGGGATTTAAAGGTGTTGAGGTTGGAGCAGTGTCGGGTGGTAGGCTGGAGGGAGTTCCAGAGGGTTGGAGCAGCGATGGAAAAAGCTATAGTATTATCATCATACCTACCTACTGTACTGGTAATCGTATTAATTTTTTGTTGTTAATATGAAGGCATCCTAAAGATGCTTTTTTTTTTTTGTTTAAGATGGAAGTGTTTCTTTGGTTCTGGGAATCTTTTAAAAAGTATATTTATCTTTTAAAAGTGTAACCAGAGACATTTTAGTATTGAAACATGTATGGGCAAACTGTTTCACGTAGATGAGTTTTCAGTTCACAAGATGCAGGCTCTTGGGGGTTTTGTGATTAGTGAATCAAGGTTAAAATAATTTCAATGCGAGTTTTCTTGTTACACATAATCAGAAATAACATGAGAGACTAAAATCCAGAAGTGAAAATGACCTTTTAACTCCAAAACAACCTGCAAAACAAAAAAAAAAAATGGCGAGGACCAGGTCAATCATGACAAAGACTAAACTCTTACCAAACGTTCCTATTTTGTGCGTATTTGAATTCTCAGTTGGTGTGGGCGACCAGTAACCGTATCGGCTGTGCCATCAACGTGTGCTACAACATGAACGTCTGGGGGATGATCTGGGCTAAAGCTGTTTATCTGGTTTGCAACTACTCTCCACCGTAAGTTTCTTCTTCTTTCAGTGAGATATGGTGATTATTTTTACAAGAATTTTTGCTATTTGTGGATAATATAATAATATAATATAATATAATATAATAATATAATAATAAGTGGTTAAGGGGTTTTGTTTGATTTTTTTTTCTTTTTTTTATGTTTGAATACCTGTGTATTCTGTATTTGAAATTTAATTTAATAAATATATTTAAGCAGAATAATAATAATGATGTGATGATGGTGATAATAATAATAATAATAATAATAATAATAATAATGAGATGATAATAATAATAATAATAATGATATGATAATATAATATAATAAAATAATAATAATATAATATAATATAATAATAATAATGATATATAATAATAATAATAATATAATAATAATAATATAATAATAATAATAATAATAATAATAATAATAATGATAATGTAATGATAATAATATAATAATAATATAATAATAATAATATAATGCCCAGTTTTGTGTTTGCCTGTTGTCTGCCTTTTTCTAACTTTGGTAAGTGTCCTTCTGTTCTTTTTCAGAGGGAACTGGTGGGGTCATGCACCTTATAAATATGGAGCTCCGTGCTCTGCCTGTCCATCTAGTTATGCCGGAGGCTGCAGGGACAATCTCTGCTACAAAGGTGGGTTTTTATACTGTATGTATGCCTTATTTCCATCAAATGAAAACCAGGTGTCGATTACAAGTCGAGTCTCTGAAAATAGAGGGCGTTAAGGGTGACATGAAGAAGTAAAAGCTGGATCTTGACTGAAGGCCAGGTGATAAATAATACAGATATACTTCTGATAACTATCATGAAATGTGCTGCCATTTAAGGATAATGTAAACTTAAACCAGTTCCATTTAATACATTCAACATATATGATCTGTTTTCAATACTTTGCAGTTCTAGATCTCCCATCTGAAGTGTTGTTGTGTTGTACGGTTTTGGCCACTGCAGGTGTGTGTCCTTTTAAGCAACACCTGGGGTAGCAATTGTGGGCCCCCTGAAAGGTAAACGTTGTGGGCCCTTCATAAAATAAAGTATCTGTAAATTTGTCGTCAGAGTGGGGGGGTGGGATTGTCTACGTGGTGTAGGGGTGGGAGGTATATACGTGGGGGTGGATGGTGGGTGGGGGTTCCACCGTAACTGGCGTGAAGCCGAAAGGGAAACTTAACTTTGGTTGTCCAACTTTTGGCTTCTTGTCATATTTACCCCCCCCTTAACGGCACCCCAGAGTGACGCTATCATTTGTAGAAACTTACAAGCACAACAGGATGACAACACACAGTTAAATCACTGTTTAGCAATTAATAGATTCAACTCAATTGCATACTTTTATTTTTAACAGTTAAGGAAGGGCTGTGCTTGTAGAAAAGCACATAATAGAGTCTTGGCCAAAAGTTTCAGCAGTTGCACAAATTAACTCTGCATAAGTGCGATTTATTTACCAATACACATCGCTGAAATGTGAAAATGCTTGAAATTGTCCTTTAATGTACCTCAGAAACTAGTAATACTTTTGTTATTTACTACTACTAGTTTCTATTGTGAAATGGCCTGTTTTTAGTTCTGTTTTGTTGTTATTGTTATGATCACCCTGCCCCTGAAGGGGAGACAAGGGGTTTGTTTGTTTGTTCGTTAACACTTTAGCAGCAAAACTATTGGTTGAATTCATACCAAATTTGCTTTATAGATTGCCAGTGACCCAGAATAGATCTGATTACATTCTGGGAAAAGTAGATCAAAGTTAAAAATTTTTTATGAATTTTTAAAATCTTTTTTTTTCAAAATGGGGTTCTGTATTAAATATGAATATATCACATTTACAACCCAATAAAGTTATAAATAAAGGCCTGCCTTCTTCAGATAAAGGTGTGTTACCTTCTGCAGTCGAGGTAAAAAAAGGACCAGGACACTATTTTAAGTATATACAGCACAGTCCCAAACAGTTCAACCTCATGAATGTAAGAATGTGGTCAGTAACTGAACCGCGTTTCCAGACGGCGGTGTGGACCGGCGTCCGGCTCCTGAGATCGAGGAGACAAACTACATCGAACCTGAACCGGATCCAGTGAGGGACCGGGATCCCCAACCCAGGGCCCAGTCGCCAAACCCCCCCCCAATGACAACCTAGAGAGAAACCAGGTTGTCAGCACTGAGCAGATGAGTAAGGACTGCTCCCACAATGCACCACTTCTATCAACCTGACAATGACCTGACCAGTGTATGGTGAATATTAAGGCCTTTGTGTGTGTGTTACAGGTCAGCAGGTCGACTGTGAGACCAAGCTGAGAGATCAGTGCAAAGGAACGACTTGTAACAGGTAAAAGCAGAAAAAGACGACAATGTGACGGAAAATAAAAAATAAAAAAGTTTGTTTGTTGTTGTTAATACAGTTTATTATTCCTTACTATTATTATTATTAGTAGTAGTAGTAGTAGTAGTATTACTATTACTACCACTGTTATTATTTTTGTTATCATTATTACTATTACTTACATACTTATATTACTTATTACTTACTTATAAATTGTTATTACAACTACTAGACAGACAGACAGACAGATCATTTTATAATATTATAACATAATTACTTATTATTATTGCTAATTTGTTACTTTTTTCTACTAATACTCTCTAATGTTCCCTGTTTTTCACTGCTGTTTTAATAATTGATTTTATTATTATTCATTCCAAACATAAAGCAACGTAAACAAAACAGTGGGATTGTGCAGTTGTGTTGTTTATTGTATCCAGTGTGCATGTGTGTTGTTGTAATTTTAGTTTTCTACTTATTATTATTATCATTATATTATTATTATTATATTAGTAGTAGTAGTGTGTTATTACTATTATTATTCGCGTTATCGTTATT
>NC_043973.1:45356162-45396162 GCF_902148855.1 Sphaeramia orbicularis
ATTCTTGTCATTGTATTACGTATAAATGTATAGACGTGTATGCTCATAGGAAAAACCTGAAAAAATGCAGAAAAAGCATTAAAGGAAGTATTTCTACTGAAAGTAAATGTAAGTGTACATAGACACTTGTATAAATAGATTTTTTTTTTTCTCTCTCTTTCTTTATATTATGTTTCTTCAGTGTATATTTTCTGTCTTCCCTGCACTTTATTTTTGGATTTGCTGCTGTCAACTGTGAAATTTTCCCATGGTGTGAAATTTCCACATCTGAATATTGAAATAATTACTAATGAATAATAATTTCTTTTCAGTTACAAAATGTGTTATTTTATGTTTGCTTGTTTTTTAATATGTATGTGTTTTTTTGTGTTGTGTTGTTTTTTAATATGTATATGTTTTGTATTTTGTATTTAACTGAAATAAACATTCATTCATTCATTCTTCATACATAATTAACCCTGTAAAGCCTGAACCATTAAATTATTGAGAAAATTCCACTTCTTTGAAACTGGTGCCTTATTGGTCCTTCTGAACAACCAAAAACTTTTCTTTTTTTTTTTTTTTTCAAATATCAGTTTCCATGTATGAGTTTCAATTTCGTATCATATTTGATACATTGGGTCTCTGTGCTCAAATATTATTTTTGAACAAACAAAAACATAATATAACACAAACATGTCTAACAAATTGGTAATTCCTTTTCAAAATTGTCAAAGTTCTCCTCCTTCCTCATTAAAGGTCGGGTAAGAGATCCTGGAAAATGGTTTGAGCAAGCTACATTTTGAAAATACACTATTCAAAAGTCCAAACCCCTTTCTTCAGACTCCCCCCCTGAAGCCACGCCTGCATTGTATTGATTGTACTTGCAGAGGGGGGAGGGACAAATGGCATTTAATTAATTGGTTGCAATCAAGGTGTGAAGGGGATTTTAAACAATACAGTAAAAAATACTTTAGGAAAACATCTCCTCCCCTACCTTTAATGACTTGTAGTGTCACTGGAAAGGCCTCTGGTGAATGAATTCCTCCCCCTTGGTGGATTATCTGAGTATTGCATGTATCTAATTGTATACATCAGGTTTTTCAAGAAAAAAAAATATCACACTGATCATGTATCATGTAACAGAACTCATGTATCAAATATGATATGTTTGGCGTTATAGGGATAAAAAATTGATAATTTATTTGACCATTTACGTCGGCACCACACAGCTATTATATCCTCCTGAGTAGTTTTTCATATCGCAATATATCGCAGGGTTAAAAATTTGCAATGTCAGTTTTTTCCAATATCGTGCAGCCCTGTATGGTATGGTAAGGTATATTTCATTTACTGATCATGTAGCTGTTCATAAAAACTTAGAGTAAATTCAAAGTTATTATTTTACAACGGGAAAAAATGAAGAAAAAGTGACTTTTTTGGCAACGATATGAATGACTGAACATAAAAACAGGAATCTACAACTTCTGTCATTGATCCAACTCCATGGGTTTTACTGGTGAATCAATGTTGTAGAAGATGACGGTGTTTCCACGGCAACGACAGAGGCTCTGAACGTCCAAATGGGTCATATCTGATGACCATGAAAAGATGAAGAACTGTATTTTACACCAGTTATTTACATGAATTGATAGGATTAGTGGATCAGCAATTATTAAACATTTTAGATCTTTAGGTGCCAGAGTTTTTCTTTTTGTTCTGTCTGTAAGCTCGATCAAGTCTTACATCTTCAACGTATGTCTGGTTGTAATACCAAAGCAATCACCTCGACTGCAAAACAATCTACCTACGGGTCCAAATAAAGTAACCTTGAACCTTGAACCTTTTCTTTTTTTTTTTTTTTTTTTTTTTAAATTTGGATATCAACATTTCAAAAACCTGTCAAGACACAGGGCTACTTTTGTGTCAGTTACCAAATGAAATTTTATCTATATCTAACTTTTCTTAAGTGATGTATCACTATTTATCATAATATATCCTGTGTATTTGCATTTTATTAGTATAAATCAGATATTTTCATGTATTCAATTTACTGATCATGAAAATGTTCATAAAAGCTCAGATTAAAGGTGAGGGTTGAGGGATTAAATAAATTGCACTTCTTCCCACCCCTTTTCGGGCATGAAAATGGAATTATTGTGCTGTTCTTCTAAAATTGCTATGATTGTTAATATTTGCATTACTATGCATGATTGCTTGTTCGCATGTATGTTAAATTTCATTGCATGTTTGGAATAAGTCACTAAATCAATCAAATCAATCATGAAATCGAGGGTTATTATATCAAAAACTGAGACAACTGAAGAAAAAAGTGACTTTTCCAGTAAAATCTCTCATTAACTGAACATAAAACAAGTGTGTCCATCCACTGTCATTGATCCAACTCCATGGGTTTTACTGGTGAATCAATGTAGTAGAAGATGACTGTGTTTCCACGGTAACCACAGAGCCTCTGATTGTCCAAATGGGTCATATCTGATGATTGTGAAAATGGCAAACTGTATTTTACACCAATTACATGGACTGATGGGATTAGTGAATCAACAATTATTAAACATTTTAGATCAGTAGATGTATTTGGTCAGCAGTGGCTGTTTGGAAGTTTATGGGTTAATCAGAAGAACCCATATATATAATATATATATACATATCACATACATACATACAGGGTGGGGAAGCAACATTTACAATGAACATTTAGTTGTTTTTTCTCAGCAGGCACTACATCAATTGTTTTGAAACCAAACATATATTGATGTCATAATCATACCTAACACTATTATCCATACCTTTCAGAAACTTTTCCCCATATGAGTAATCAGGAAAGCAAACGTCAAAGAGTGTGTGATTTGCTGAATGCACTCGTCACACCAAAGGAGATTTCAAAATAGTTGGAGTGTCCATAAAGACTGTTTATAATGGAAAGAAGAGAATGACTATGAGCAAAACTATTACGAGAAAGTCTGGAAGATACTATTAAAGAAGAATGGGAGAAGTTGTCACCTGAATATTTGAGGAACACTTGCGCAAGTTTCAGGAAGCGTGTGAAGGCAGTTATTGAGAAAGAAGGAGGACACAGAAAAAATTTTCTATTATGTACATTTTCTCGTGGCAAATAAATTCACATGACTTTCAATAAACTAATTGGTCATACACTGTCTTTCAATCCCTGCCTCAAAATATTGTAAATTTTGCTTACCCACCCTGTATATATAATACATGATTTGTAAAATTTGTGTGTAAATGTGTGCATGAGGGTGAATTAGTTCTCCTCTACCACACAGATGAGTGGAATTAAACAGGAGATTAACGTTTAACATGGGTGACTGATTACATCTGATAAACAGCTTCCACTAATCTGCCATCATGTAAAGTATCTGTTTTTCTGCTTTTTCTAAAGGAGAAAGCGTTCACTCAGTTAAGCAGCGTGTTTTCCAGATGCAGTGACTTTATTGTAAATTACCGAGACAATGCAGAGGTTGAGTCTGAAACAAAGTGAAACCCCAGCCTCGGCTCAGTCCTGCAGAACAGCCACTTAAAATGCGTGTGTGTGTGTGTGTGTGTGTGTGTGTGTGTGTGGGATGGATTTATAGGGATGTAGAGTCTAAAACTAGAACAGCCCCTTGAGGAATAAATATATAATGGAGAGGCTCTTAATCACATTCCTTCTGATTGTGTCTGGATTCAGTGGTCGAAACTTCCAAGAGACTCAGGCGTGGTTTGGGCACGACACGGAGGGAAGTTTAGCAATTTAATATATGTGATCGATATTAATTAAATAGACGCTGTAGGGTGAATATAACTGTAGAGGAAGGAAGGAAGGAACAAAGGAAGGAAGGAAGAAGGAACTGTAAAAACAATAGAATACTTACTCAAACATAAATGCACTGTGTTTATAGACGTGTTCAAAGATATACATATTTGGCTTTTTTTTTGTTTTTGTTATGTCATATTCGTTCCCTTGTTATTTTCTTACATATTGTTTTTTTATTGTTTGGAAGGAAGGAAGGAAGGAAGGAGGAAGGAAGGAAGGAAGGAAGGAAGGAAGGAACTGCAATATTTTTTTTCAATCTTTATTCAAACATAAATGCATCATATTTACAGACTCATTTCTTGTCTATTCATATTTTAAGTCTATTTTATTCTACTTTAGATCTTTTTTTCTTTTACTTTTCTAAGATTTTTATATTCTTTTTGCTTTTTTGTTTAGTTTATATTCGCTCTATTCTTATTTCCTTACATATGGGTGTTTGTTTTATTAATAAGAGAGAAAGAAAGAAAGAAAGAATTTATATTCTATTTGCTTATTTGGTTTTTTTTTTGGAATTTTATGTATGCTCTATGCTTATTTTCTTACATATGGGTGTTTTGTTGATTAGAAAGAAAGAAGAAAGAAAGAAGAAAGAAGAAAGAAAGAATGAATGAATTTATATTGTATTTGCTTATTTGGGGGTTTTTTTTTGGAATTTTATGTATGCTCTATGCTTATTTTCTTACATATGGGTGTTTTGTTGATTAGAAAGAAAGAAAGAAAGAAGAAAGAAAGAAGAAAGAATGAATGAATTTATATTGTATTTGCTTATTTTGGGTTTTTTTTGGAATTTATGTTTGCTCTATGCTTATTTTCTTACTATAGCTGTTTTTTATTGGAAGAAGGAAGGAAGAAGAAGGAAGGAATTTTATATTCTATTTGATTTTGTTTTTTTTTTGCAATTTTATGTTCACTTTTTCTTTTCTTACATATGGCTTTTTATTGATATTAGAGAGAGAGAGAGAGAGAGAGAGACGAGAGAGAGAGAGAAGAGAGAGAGAGAGAGCGAGAGAGAGAGAGAGAGAGAGAGAGAGAGAGAGAGGAGAATTTATATTCTATTTGCTTATTTTGGGTTTTTTTTTTAATTTTATGTTTGCTCTATGCTTATTTCTTACATATGGGTGTTTTATTGATTTGAAAGAAAGAAAGAAAGAAAGAAAGAAAGAATTTACATTCTATTTGCTTATTTTGTTTTTTTTTTTTGGAATTTTTATGTTTGCTCTATGCTATTTTCTTACATATAGCTGTTTTATTGATATGGAAGGAAGGAAGATTGATTTGTTTTTTTTTTTGCAATTTTATGTTCGCTTTATTCTTATTTTCTTACATATGGGTGTTTTATTGATATGGAAGGAAGGAAGAAGGAGGAAGGAAGGAAGGAAGATTTATATTCTATTTGATTTATTTATTTTTTTTGCAATTTTATGTTCGCTTTATTGTTATTTTCTTACATATGTGTGTTTTATTGATATGGAAGAAAGAAAGACAGACAGACAGACAGACAGACAGACAGACAGAAAGAAAGAAAGAAAGAAAGAAAGAAAGAAAGACAGAAAGAAAGCGTGTTGTGTGTCTGATGCAGATTACAGTTCAGTGTAGGTGGCCTATAAAATGTGCCGTTAATAAAGCCTCAGCCTCGGACTCCCTTAAGCTGCTACTGCGGCTCAGCGCTGACAAGCTGTATTCCCCTGAAGGACAAGCTTTCATTAACTCATGTGTGTGCGACCGGGGGAACAAGCGCCTGTGTGTTGCCAGTGTCCATCTGTGTGGTGTGTGTGTGTGTGTGTGTGTCCTGTTCCCTCATCAGCTGCAGCTGGTGTGACTCCACTGCCAATGCAGAGCAGAAGACCACCCCCAGCTGCATGCACCCGACCACTGATGAAAAATAAAGTTATGAGATGAAACCTTTTGGCATTTACACCACAAACACAAAAACAATTATTTGTGAATATTAGCCCCTAGTGTTTACATGTGCAATTCTAGTCCAGTTTTTCCCTAATTTCAAATAACAAAAGTAATATTCTGTTCCTACATCATTAAAAATACTCCCTCTTTTCTCTTCAAAAACCGTCTGAAAAATGGTCAACTTTTCCATATGTGCTCTATCTGTAAACCTGTTCATATCCTCTGTCATACAGTCGCGGAAAAAAAATTATTAGACCATCAGAAGTCATCAAAAACTATGGTTATGCAATCCAGTCTAAAAGCACTGTTTTTGTCAGAACAATGCCATAGATATTGATGTAAGAACTGAAGGGTCATTCCACCTCAGTTCAACAAGTGCCTCCCTGCTCGACCATCTTAGATTGGCTTGAAATTTTTACCATACAAAGTTCAACACTAAAACACACCTCAGCCAAATTTCAGATTGATATAGCAAGTACATTTGAAGAAAACAATTCATGAACAGGGTACCCCTCTTGCCGTTTTTGTTGCATGTTTCGCGATCGTCTTAAAATGTAGCAAATTTTAGAGTGCAATATCTCAGTAAGTTCTAGCTAAATGCATGAAATTTTCAGCAAGGAATGACTACCACATATAGATTGCATATGTATATTATCAATAACATTGTCTTTATTGGGACTGTGGTATGACCTTGTGAAATCTGGAAAATAAACTTGAAACTTTTACAAACCCCTATATTTATTACCTCCGCCAAGGAGGTTATGTTTTTGCCAGGGTTTGTTTGTCTGTCTGTTTGTTTGTCTGTCCGTTAGTGTGCAACATAACTCAAAAGTATGGACAGATTTTGATGAAATTTTCAGGGTTTGTTGGAAATGGGATAAGGAAGAAATGATTAACTTTTGGGGGTGATCCGGAAGAAATCCTGGATTCTGGATCACTTTGAAATTTTCGTTAACATTGTGGTAAATGGGGCCAAAATTTTCGTTTTCCCAATATCTCGCTTAATTATTGACCAAAACTCATGAAATTTAACTCAGGAATTGACAATGGGGTCCTCTATTACATTTCAAAGGCTGGTCCGGATCTGATCCAGAAGGCGGATTTTATTTTAAAAAATAACTGTAGGATTTGTATCACCGATTATGTGGGGAATTTTTGTGCTTGGCGGAGGTCTGCGCTCTCCGAGTGCTTTTCTAGTTGACCAATTAAACACAAACCAAATATGATATATTGCAAATAATTACACATCCTTTTACATAAGTATATAGAGTAATCAGATCAGCATTTATTAATGGGTATGATCCTTTTTTGTTGTTGTTTTTGTCATAATAAAATCGCAAAATAACATTTTTCATTCATTTTCACTTTCAAATACCACAGGTATGTACCAACCAAAAGAACTTATTTCTGAAAGACCATCACAAATGCTTTCAAATGTAAAATTTCATGATGGTTCTAGGACTCATGGGAAAAAAAAAAAAATTAAATTCATGATGGTTCTAGGACTCACGAAAAAAAAAAAATTCACAATGGTTCTAGGTTGGAGTCCTAGAACCATCATGAAATTTTACATTTGTAAGCATATGTGATGGTCTTTCAGAAAATAAGTTCTTTTGGTTGGTACTCCTTGTCATACCTGTGGTATTTGAAAAGTGAAATGAATGAAAAATGTTATTTTGCGATTTATTATGACCAAAACACAACAAAGAAGGATCATACCCATTAATAAGTGCTGATCTGATTACTCTATATACTTATGTAAAAGGATGTGTAATTATTTGCAATATATCATATTTAGTTTGTGTTAATTGGTCAATAAATATAGGGGTTCGTAAAAGTTTCAAGTTTTTTTCCAGATTTCACAAGGTCATACCACAGTCCAATAAAGACAATGTATTGATAATATACATATGCAATCTATATGTGGTAGTCATTCTTTGCTGAAAATTTCATGCATTTAGCTAGAAACTTAGTGAGATATTGCACTTTAAACTTTGCTGCATTTTAAGACGATCACGAAATGCACCAAAAACGGCAAGGAGGGGGGTACCTTCAAGAATTTTTTTTTCTTTGGATACATTTGATATATTGGTCTGAAATTTTGGCTGGCTAGTTTTCATGGTTGAACTTACATGATAAAAATTCTGAAGCAAATCCAAGATGGTCGAGCAGGATTTTTTTCCTAAACCCATTGAATTGAGGTGGAATGACCCTGAAGTGATTTTGGTTATCAAGAAAAAATGGAAAATGGATAGATACTAGCATTTCATATTTAACATGGCTGATTTTTTAGGGTAAAATCCTGTGTAGTTTGCATAAATGTGTGAACTAATGAGCTTTATTATTATATTAACCCTTTCATGCACAGTGGTCACTCCAGGGGACAGTTCTTCTCCAGCTGTTCTCTTGTATATTCATGGGTTTTGTTGTTTTCGTTCCATATCAGCCACACAGTGGACACTAATGCATCATCCCATACACTGTAATTCACACCATTACTGTAACTTTGCTGTTCTTGATAAACCTGATCTGCACTAACATGTTTTAGTGTAAATCAGTTGCTAATTGTTGTTAGACTGTGACAGTTTCTTAAACTTTTTTTTTTTTTTTTTTTGCATATTATCTCCATGAAGTGAGTAACAACTAGTATTAGAGTACGCTAAAATGTGAGAAAACTGCATTAAATTTTTTTTATTTCATAGTTTTCATACAGGCTATCACTTTCCTCGTGATGGGTTTTAAATACATGATTCTTTGCTTCAAAATTAAACGCATGGTGTCCAGCTGAGTGGACATTTTGTAACTCCATGAAAAATAGGTTCATAAAAAAAAAAAAAATTCACTGCATTGTTTTTTCACACCTAAAGAGGAATAAAATCACTCAAGAAAAAAAAAATTACTAAGGTTCTCATAATTCATGCATGAAAGGCTTAAAGGGTACAATGTGTAAGATATGTCAAGAAATACACATGTATCAATCACTTATTTGTAATGTGTGAACAGATTGAAACTTATCTTACACCACCACCATCATTCTTAGTTTCATATTTCCATGAAAACAGCTTGTGGAATGATTTCTAGGCAGGAATTGTGGGTCTGATTTTCCACATTTGCTCCCAATTGTCTCAATGTCTCACGTTTCACATCAGCAAAAAGCAACTCACAACAGACATCTTGCATATACAGTCACGGAAAAAATTCTTAGACCATCAAAAGTCATCAAAAACAATAGTGATGCAATCCAGTATTAACTCCTGTGTGTATAATTGACTAAAACAGACAGAAAAGAAAACATGGAATGCCTAAAAGCACTAAATGCCATAGCTATTGATGTAAGAACTGAAGTGATTTTGGTTATTATTTTTTATTATTTTTTATTTTATTTATTTTTTATTATTATTATTATTATTGTTATTTTATTTTTGGTTATTATCAAGAAAACATGGAAAATGGATAGATATCAGCTCTGAAATTAAACTACTATGATGTATTTTTGTTGTTCTCATTAGTGCTTCCAAACTTGCTTCATAACAATAGTCTACATCTGGTTTGAATTTTTACCCCCATGTCTTGTTTTTAGGACCAGTTTCATAGACGCACTCATATGCACTTGATGTGTTTGTTGCAAGCTGGGCGACGCATTAGCCGAAGTGCTAGCGGAATCCCCAACTAACGTATGCTTCATGTTAATATGGTATTTGAAGCTGGAAGTGCTTTGATGAAAAGAGAACTCCTTCCTGCAGAGTGTGTCTAATATTTTATGTCGGTCGACTGTTCCGTCTTGTTTTTTTTAGTCGTCATATTTCCATCCAGAGGGCCAATGTGCTGTTTAGCGCCCTCTATCTTTATGGTTTGGTTCTGCTTGTTCATGTGCGATGCTAACTCTACTTGGACAAACTGACCCAGATGTGTTAGCAGAGACGTTCAGGGTCATTCTGTGCTGCAGATGAGTTAATTGTGTCAGAATTTTTAATCAGATTAATCTTGAGGGATTAATCTGTTTTAATGTGTTAATTTGACAGCCCTAATTTGAACATAGTATGAATATGTAGTGGCGGAAAAAATTCTTAGACCATCAAAGTCATCAAAAACAATGGTTATGCAATCCAGTCCTAACTCTTGTATCATGTGACTAAAACAGACAGAAAAGAAAACAAGGAATGCCTAAAAGCAAACCTTTTTTTTTCAGTACAGTGCCATAGATATTGATGTAAGAACTGAAGTGATTTTGGTTATTATTAAGAAAACATGGAAAATGGATAGATATCAGCTCTGAAATTAACTACTATGAGTTATTTTGTTGTTCTCATTATATTTGTCCAAACAAATGTACCTTTAGTTGGACCAGGCATTAAAATGACAAGAAATTGAAGAAAACAAGGGGTGGTCTAATAATTTTTTCCACGACTGTATATATGTAGACATGCTTATTTCTAGAAATCTTGTAAAATGAAATTATCTTGCTGCATGGACAGTTATTTCACTTGTTCTGAATACCTTTTTCCTCAGATTTAGTGTTTTTATCTTGTTTTTAGACACCCATTTTTTGCAGTGTACAGCCCACAGGATGAATGTGCAAAAATTACGCAAAAGACATTACAGTCAAGGTGTTCATTAAATCTTCACAACTTATTTAATCATGAAGCTAAATGCTTTCTTTTTCATTTTTCATTTCCAGGTGTTTGTTTTTACATGTGTTGTCTTTGTAGATCCACTGTGATCTGTAAATAAGTTGTAACGCACATGTGTAAATGACAAGTGAATTTTAACAATTTTATGCCTCAGCTGTTTTTTTTTTTAAAGAAATTTCAGGTTCATATATTTTGTAGAGGGATAGTTTGTAAATATAAACATTTTCATAATTAAATTTCACTTGTTCGCAGAAAAATAAAGGGGAAAATTTGGAGCTGACATTATTTACAGGTTATTATGCTATTAATATAACTTTATGCTGTTATTTTACAGGTCATCAAACTGGGCTATACTGTATGTGACCCCTGAACTAAAATGACTTTGACACCCGTGGTATAACACACACATTAAAACCATGGAAAATGGATAGATATCAGCTCTGAAATTAAACCATTATGAGCTATTTTTGTTGGTATCATTATATTTGTCCAAACAAATGTACCTTTAGTTGGACCAGGCATTAAAATGAAAAAAAAAAAAAAAACGCTAACTTGAACCTAAAATGCTAGCTCTAAATAAAAATAATGGAGTTTGATGCTAAAATGTCAGCGTTTCTTCTACACCTGTGAGTTTGAGTCTGAGGTTATGAAGGTTATTATGGAATGTTATTGTCGTTGCTAAGTTGCTGTTTGTTGATCCGTAGTTCAGACTAAACTGTGACAGTTCTGACCCTGTTTGTTGGATTCAAACAGATCTTTAGTTCAGTTACTGACAACACAAACCGAACAGAAAACAGAGGTGATTAGTGGTTTTACCGTGGCTGTTTTCTGTCTAAAAACAGAGCTAAGCTAACACAGCTAAGCTAACGGAGCTAAGTTTACAGAGCTAACCTAACAGAGCTTAGCTAACAGAGCTGAGCTAACAGAGCTAAGCTAACACAGCTAAGCTAACGGAGCTAAGTTTACAGAGCTAACCTAACAGAGCTTAGCTAACAGAGCTGAGCTAACAGAGCTGAGCTAACAGAGCTATGCTAACAGAGCTAAGCTAACAGAGCTAAGCTAACAGAGCTACAATGTAAACTATCAGTTGATGTAGCACGTGAAGGTTATAAGACAGAGTTTTATTTTAAGCGACTGTTAAAATAAGCGTCTGTGAGTTTTAGTTTGAAGAAGAAAACTTGATGATTCCATTATACAGATGTGTTGAAACAATGAGCTTTATATTTTAATTAAGTGACTGATTCAGTCTGTGGAAACATAGTGTTGATTTGTTAGTGGTTTTGGTCCTAAGTGTGTTCTGGTACCACACTGACCCCTGTTGGTGAGAGTTGGAATATCAATACTACATAGAACCACTTTAATTATGTTTCTATTAAACATAGGTTTCTAGATTGTTGTATTGATTTAAAAATTGTTTTTTATTTATCGTCTGTTTTTAGTAATTCATATGCTGCTGGACCTGAGTTCAAAATGTCCTCCCCTCTTGTTTCTCATTAACGTGGCTAAAGGACAGGAAATCTGAAACTTGAAACTGGCAAATTAGTTTTATTTTCCATAAGGGTGCTTCTATGAAACTGGGTTTATTTTGGTATCTGGCACTTTTCCAGCTTTTTAGACCCAATAATAAAAGAGAAATTTAGATGTATTTCTCCCCAGGATGGACCTAATGATGACCTCAGATAAATGCAAAAAAAAAAAATTATACTCTTGCTTTGAGCCATCCAATAATTAATGGGTCTTTAATCAAATATTGGGGCCAAAAATAGGACCAAAATTGGGACAGGAGAAACTACCTAGGTGTCAGTGCATTAGATCTGAAAACACATCTGTAAATGGTCTTATATAGACTAGAAATAAAGGCACTGTGTGGGTGTTTTATTGATATTGTAGAAAGAAAGAAGGAAAGAAAGAAAGAAAGAATTTATATTCTATTTGCTTATTTTGTTTTTTTGTAATTTGATGTTTGCTCTGTATTCTTATTTTCTTACATATGGGTGTTTTATTGATATTGTTGCAAGAAAGAAAGAAAGAAAGAAAAATTATACTCTTGTTCTGAGCCATACCAAAATTAATGAGTCTTTAATCAAATATTTGGGCCAAAAATAGGACCAAAATTAGGACATGAACATGACAAAACATGTCTAAATGGTCTTATATAGGCAATAAATAAAGACACTGTGTTAAATTTGTGAATCCTAGTGGTTTTTCTAATCCAGACGTGGGTTTTTCATGAATATCAGTCTCATTCCAGGTTTTGTGTGTAACCCATCGTGTCCACTTGTGTTACATGCAGAACCTGCCGATTTAAACACATATACATCGCAAACAATTTTGCAACAGCGGCCCTTTTTGTGAAACACTCTGCCTTGAATAATTACTTCAATTCCCAAAATGTACCTGTGAGAGAATAAAGAGATATTAAAAAAAAAAAAAAAAAAAAAAATAGTAGCACGTAATTTTCGTGTCCTTTTGACCGTGTTACATGCGGATTTTTATATTAAAAATAATGTAAAATAATATAAAAATGTTTTTTATCTGAAAAACAGTTTCTCTTTTATCTCAGTAAGTATTTATTTTTAAAGTAGACCCAAAGTATTTCCAAATTAGCTTCATAACATTAGTCTACATCTGGTTTGAATTTTTAGCCCCTCTGTCCTGTTTTTAGGACCAGTTTCATAGAAGCACATCCAAAGAATCCTCATAAAACCTGAATAATTTCAGCACATCCAACATGTATGAATCAGAAAATGCTATATTCGGAGGAAGCCTTAATTCGGAATGTCCAAATAGAATATGCAGTTTACATGACATCTGTCAAACTCAGAATAATTGTGTAATATTAGTGTGCATGTAAACATACTCAGCGTCAAACTCCCAGCAGAGCGGGGGATTGGAGAAGCACAGGAATGGAAGGCTTACAAATGTAGTAATTCTGTAAACATCGACCCCCCGGGCACCAACAGCAGCTGGTGTAATATAGAAACAGCAATATTTCACCTAAAAAACCCCACTGTGGTTCAGTTTTGTGTCCTTGTTCTAAGAGGATCTGACTGAAAGTTTGAAAGAAGATGTATTGTTCTCATTTTTAACAGGTCAAATGATCAGAAACGTCTCCAGAATGTGTTTGAGCTCAGAATAACACATTTATTGTACCATGTCCCATATCAAGGTTATTATCGTTAACGAAAACTAACGAAATGACGAAAACTAGAATTGAAAAAACATTTTCGTTAACTGAAATAAATAAAAACTACAATTAAAAGACAAAACGGTAACTAACTGAAACTGTATTGTGTGCTTACAAAACTAAAACGTATAAAAATTATGGATAAAATTCCCTTCGTTTCATCTTTGTCAATGTCGGATTGATATGAAATCGATTTATTTTGCTCGAGCAATTTTAGCTAGGGGCACCATACGACACTTCACGGTTCGGCACTTCTCGTCACTTGTCATTTACAGTCGTCTTCTGGTCCCCACTCTACCTGGAAACATGGAGACTAAAGTTGGGAGAAAGTTCTGCATGGGATTTATTTGAATACGACGGCAAAGAAGACAAAAGCCACGACAAAACTAAAATTAATACTAAAACTGAACTAAAATTAAGCATTTAGAAAATAACGGAAACTAATAAAAACTAGCAAACCTGCTCTAAAAACTAATTGAAACTAACTGAATTAGAGAAAAAAAAAGTCAAAACTAAATAAAACTAAACTGTAATGAAAAATCCAAAACTATTATAACCTTGGTCTATATACGTGTCAGTAGTCACTTTTCCATTGGACATCTGCGCAAAACTTTACAGATATTTACTAAATGTCGAAAAAACAGAAGTGCGTAATATCGTTTTTTTTCCATGAAATCACAAATACAATGATTTGTTTATTTATTATAGCGAGATGACATGAGAAGTCATTCCATAAACATGGCGATGAACGTAAACATGGTGTTGATTTACAGATATATTCATTATTATTATATATTACCCCTCTATCTTGTAATAAATTTTAAAAAATTATTAGGTTTCCTGGTGTGGTCACACATACTGCGACATGTTTCTTCTTCTTCTTTGCTTGTTGTAACATCAACATGCGTTTTTTTTAATTCACCTGACTAGTTGCGAAAAAAGGTCTTTCCACTGCAGTGTTGCGTGATGTACCATTTGCGCTACGCCCGAAAAACCACCTCTTGCCAGCGCAAAAACTTTTAATCGTAAAATGACACTTTTGGCGAAATTGTCGTTTTTCCATTAGGTAAATTTTTATGCGCAAGTTATATTTGCGCAATTTGAGTGTCAATGGAAAAGTGACTAGTGTCAGGGTGAACTTCAATAGTTATTGTAGCAGAGACGATTGTTTTGAGACGGCAAGGGAAACGGATCTTGGATCTCTTTGATTTTGTGACTATGTTTGGAGGAGTGACTAATGTAACCACGCCCCTTTGCCGGTCGGTGCCATGGATACCATCATGATGACACCCTGCTGCAATGACAGAAGGGTTTTGGTGTTTCTGGAGGACTGGCTTAGTTTGGTCACTGCTATAACTGTGAAATAAAAAAAAATACAGAAATAATGTGTCCGACAAGTGATCGTTCTGACAGTTTAATGTTATTTACTATTTTTTTTTTATTTTGTTACTTTTTAACTATTTGATTTGTTTTATTTAGAGCATTGCTGTAGTTTTATGCACTAATTCATTGTTTTTAGTATTTCTTTTAATTGTTAGATTGTTTTTATGATGCGCAGCACTTTGGAAACGTTCTTGTTGTTTAAATGTGCTACAGAAATAAAGTGGATTGGATTATTTTCCGCCTGTTTTACTGTTGAAGAAAACCATTATATGTCACCTCAAAAGTGAAGCACCTTTTATTTCCTTTGTAGTTTATAATCAATTTCCAGTTCAAAGAGTTTCACTTGGCTTAAACTAATGTAGAATATTGTCATTAAAGGTTCACTGGGTAAAATGTAGTGACATCTAGTGGTGATGCCGCAGATTTCAACCGACATTTTTTTTTTTTTTTTTTCATAGCCTCCCTTACATTGGCTGTGGGAAAAAAAAATCCTTATTAATATATTTTATAATTTTATTTAAATATTTTGCAATTTAATTTCAGTCGAAGGCTCTAACCTTTTTATCTGCCTTTCAAAACTTTCAAATTTTCGAAGTCATTCCGTTTGTAAGTTAATGTTGAAACATAAAAAAACAACAGATTTTAAAATAAGACGGCAGTTATTTTTATTGGCCAAATGAAGGTCTAAAATACATATAAAAAAAATACAATAATACTGACTAATATTTGTATTAAATTCTGAGTTTCGTATGTGATTATGATTAAAAGCAAAATCTTTGGGCAAAACTTCCAAAAGTACCCATTGAATTAAAGTCCTTTGTCTAGTTTCCATGTGAATACGGTAATTTTCAGTCGTCTCTAAACACTGTTCAAGGTCTTTATCTGCAGACTGATCCGATCTAATGGCTGATTTCATTAACCTGCCACTTGACATGTAGCATACAGCTAATTTAAAAATCTATTCCCAGAAAAAAACTGAATAAATAAAGACTGGAGCGGAGGATAATCACCTGCCTGTGGGTTTGGTCTGCAGTCATGTGACCTTCAGGTGTCTGTTATGTGTCTTCTGTCAGTGTCAGGGGTGCATGTTTGGAACAGTCCTGGGTAGATGTAATAATGTTCTGCTGAACATCAGTGTTCCTCTGTCTGCTTAGTATTCTACTGATTAGGTTTGTTTGTGTTTATAAATGACCTGCAGAAGTGTTGTTTTATTCTGACTGTTAACGGATGAAAAATAGACTTTTGGTGATGTTTGTCAAATATGGACTATAAACCCATCCATCCATCCACTTGTATTCTACACCATCCATCCATCCATCCATCATCTGTATTCTACTCCATCCATCCATTATCTGTATTCTACTCCATCCATCCATCCATCCATCCATCCATCCTTTATCTCTATTCTACTCCATCCATCCATCCATCCATCCATCCTTTATCTGTATTCTACTCCATCCATCCATCCATCCATCCATCCATCCATCCATCCTTTATCTCTATTCTACTCCATCCATCCATCCATCCATCCATCCTTTATCTGTATTCTACTCCATCCATCCATCCTTTATCTGTATTCTACTCCATCCATCCATCCATCCATCCATCATCTGTATTCTGCTCTATCCATCATCCATCCATTCATCCATCCATCCATCCATCCATCCACTTGTATTCTACACCATCCATCCATCCATCCATCCATCCATCCATCCATCATCTGTATTCTACTCCATCCATCCATCCATCCATCCATCCATCCATCCATCCTTTATCTGTATTCTACTCCTTCCATCCATCCATCCATCCATCCATCTGTATTCTACTCCATCCATCCATCCATCCATCCATCCATCCACTTGTATTCTACACCATCCATCCATCCATCCATCCTTTATCTGTATTCTACTCCATCCATCCATTATCTGTATTCTACTCCATCCATCCATCATCTGTATTCTACTCCATCCATCCATTCATCCATTATCTGTATTCTACTCCATCCATCCATTCATCCTTTATCTCTATTCTACTCCATCCATCCATTATCTGTATTCTACTCCATCCATCCTTTATCTGTATTCTACTCCATCCATCCATCCATCCATCCTTTATCTGTATTCTACTCCATCCATCCATTCATCCATTATCTGTATTCTACTCCATCCATCCATCCATCCATCCATCCATCCTTTATCTCTATTCTACTCCATCCATCCATCCATCCATCCATCCATCCATCCTTTATCTGTATTCTACTCCATCCATCTATCCTTTATCTGTATTCTACTCCATCCATCCATCCATCCATCCATCCATCCTTTATCTCTATTCTACTCCATCCATCCATCCATCCATCCATCCATCCATCCATCCATCCTTTATCTGTATTCTACTCCATCCATCCATCCTTTATCTGTATTCTACTCCATCCATCCATCCATCCATCCATCCATCATCTGTATTCTGCTCTATCCATCATCCATCCATTCATCCATCCATCCATCCATCCACTTGTATTCTACACCATCCATCCATCCATCCATCCATCCATCCATCCATCATCTGTATTCTACTCCATCCATCATCCATCCATCCATCCATCCATCCATCCTTTATCTGTATTCTACTCCTTCCATCCATCCATCCATCCGTCCATCGTTTATCTGTATTCTACTCCTTCCATCCATCCATCCATCCATCCATCCATCCATCCATCCATCCATCCATCCATCCATCCATCCATCCATCCATCGTTTATCTGTATTCTACTCCTTCCATCCATCCATCTATCCATCCATCCATCCATCGTTTATCTGTATTCTACTCCATCCATCCATCCATTATCTGTATTCTATTCCATCCATCCATCCATCCTTTATCTGTATTCTACTCCATCCATCCATCCATCCATCCATCCATCCATCCATCCTTTATCTGTATTCTACTCCATCCATCCATCCATCCATCCATCCATCCATCCACTTGTATTCTACACCATCCATCCATCCATCCTTTATCTGTATTCTACTCCATCCATCCATCATCCATCCATCCATCCATCCATCCATCCATCCATCCACTTGTATTCTACACCATCCATCCATCCATCCATCCATCCATCCATCCATCCTTTATCTGTATTCTACTCCATCCATCCATCCATCCATCCATCCATCCATCCTTTATCTGTATTCTACTCCATCCATCCATTCATCCATTATCTGTATTCTACTCCATCCATCCATCCTTTATCTGTATTCTACTCCATCCATCCATCCATCCTTTATCTGTATTCTACGCCATCCATCCATTCATCCATTATCTGTATTCTACTCCATCCATCCATCCATCCTTTATCTGTATTCTACTCCATCCATCCATCCATCCATCCATCCATCCATCCATCCATCCATCCATCCTTTATCTCTATTCTACTCCATCCATCCATCCATCCATCCATCCATCCTTTATCTCTATTCTACTCCATCCATCCATCCATCCATCCATCCATCCTTTATCTGTATTCTACTCCATCCATCCATCATCTGTATTCTACTCCATCCATCATCCATCCATTCATCCATCCATCCATCCATCCATCCACTTGTATTCTACACCATCCATCCATCCATCCATCCATCATCTGTATTCTACTCCATCCATCCATCCATCCATCCATCCATCCATCCTTTATCTGTATTCTACTCCATCCATCCATCCATCCATCCATCCTTTATCTGTATTCTACTCCATCCATCCATCCATCCATCCTTTATCTGTATTCTACTCCATCCATCCATCCATCCATCCATCCTTCATCTGTATTCTACTCCATCCATCCATCCTTTATCTGTATTCTACTCCATCCATCCATCCATCCATCCTTTATCTGTATTCTACTCCATCCATCCATCCATCCATCCATCCATCCATCCATCCATCCATCCATCCATCCATCCATCGTTTATCTGTATTCTACTCCATCCATCCATCCATCCATCCATCCATCCTTTATTTGTATTCTACTCCATCCATCCATCCATCCATCCATCCATCCATCCATCCATCCTTTATCTGTATTCTACTCCATCCATCCATCCATCCTTTATCTGTATTCTACTCCATCCATCCATCCATCCTTTATCTGTATTCTACTCCATCCATCCATCCATCCATCCTTTATCTGTATTCTACTCCATCCATCCATCCATCCTTTATCTGTATTCTACTCCATCCATCCATCCATCCATCCATCCTTTATCTGTATTCTACTCCATCCATCCATCCATCCATCCATCCATCCTTTATCTGTATTCTACTCCATCCATCCATCTCAGACTGAAATGACCCCTGTACATCATCCATCTTTCTTTAACTCACTCACCTTGTGTAAAATTATACCGAGCAGAGAAGCCGATTGCTTCCAATTCGCCGTCAGCCACAAACTTGATGTACAGGTACCTCCCACTGGACCGAACATATGCCGGGCTTTCCTGTCCGCAGTATCGACCAATGATCGGTGAGAAGCCGAAAGGTCCATCGCGGACTTCGATGTGGTCGAACTTACACTCCCAGGACGGCTCGATGGAATACTTCTCATCAAAGAACAAGTCGATGCACTGTCGGGGGGAGGCTGGAGAGGAGAAATGAGGGAGGGGGGGGTCGCATAAAAAACTGGTCCTGTTCAGAACTTGCATTAACATCCATCCTCACAAATCGATTCACATGTGGACAGATCTGAACACACTGGGGATGTATTTCAGAACGCAGTCAGAGATGCATTTGTCCATGTTTTTCTAGTACTCTGAAAAAATCTATGACCTTGAACACATTGAAGGACTAAATACGCAGATGATGAACTCACCGTTGTGTGCCACTGTTAGTTTAATTTCATTTCGACCACATAAAATCATCAGATAACAAAGAAAAACTCAACATGGACAAACCCCTATTGTACAAGCTAATAATTAAATTGATTCTGTTTCTTTTGCTTTGTTAACATTTTTTTTTCAATAAGACAAAACATCCACACAAACCATTCACGTACACTTTTTAGTCACTTTACACAGAATCAGATTTGCATAATCAATCTTTTTTATCATATTTATATGCACTTCAATTATTTACTACAAATACAATTATTAATAAATGGGATAATATCTCCTAATCATGATAGTCTGTGTTCATTAATTCATTACAAATAGAGTCATAATAGTGTTACATCTGTTGCTCTATACCTAAAACAGCCAAATGGGTCAAAATCGGACAAGCTAATATATCGCATTAATTCAGTTAATCGAGGTTTTTCTCTCTGAATAGCATGAAAAATACTTAAATCGAGATTATTCCTCTGGAAACATTTCATAGTCTACAAAAATCCAAATGCAACCTGTTTGTTTCTCGTACTAAATTACTTGTTGATGTGTTTTTCCGGTCACATGAGATATTTTTAGTAAAGACAGTGTTTTTATGATGTTTTGTCATCAGTTTATGGAGACAGAAAACAGTTAGAATCCTAAATTATCCACAACAGTGATTCAGTTTTGTGGCCATAGCACTGAGCTCTGGGCCAAATTACCCATAGTCCTCTGGCACTGTGTTATTTGTGAAGTAATACCTTAAGAAAAGTCAAGTTAGTGGGGGGGAGGGGGTCTGACAGAGCTTATATATGTTGCATAGGTAGGTTTTTTTTTTTTGCTAAAATTAATTTGTTTTTGATCATGTAATAGTTTGCTATATTATGTTGCAAATAAACGTTAATTTTAGAGGACATTTAGTCTATATAATGTATATTATTCTGGATGGAGGCAGTAAAGCCAGGTGTAGATTACTGCACAAAGGGAGAATTTGATTTTCCTTGGTCAGGATATGTACAGTCAGTCCAGCTGTGATTTCCAAGGCTGACAATTAATACTGAACAAACAAGAACTCAAACTATGAATTATGAAAGAGCTGCAGCATCTGAAACTGACCACAATGAACATTTGACAGATAAACAGAACCACAGTGCTTCAGTTTCAGACTCAGTTTGTCATGTCTTTTGTGGATTGGGATTGTCTCTGTCAACTCACCATATATTTTTTATTAGTAAGTTTTTTTATTTTTATTTTTTATCAATTACTAGAAATCTCAGGCGACCCCATTTGAATTCCAGGTGACCCCACGTGGGGTCCCGACCCCTAGGTTGAAAAATATTGTGTTGAAGGTTAACTTCAGATGTGAACAAACACACTCACACCTGGACATTTAAATTCTTGTATCTCAGGAGCAGTGGCGATTTCTCACAGACTGCAGTGGAAGCTCAGCTTCCCCTAAAATTATGAAAATTAAACGGTTAAATATGTTCAGTTGTGTTGACATTCCACTGACTACAAATGTGTTAGAACACGTTCATCTCACAGATGAGTTCGTTCAGAATCAGCTTTATCACAAATCAACAGACTCTATGTTGTTCACTTCTCATACATTCCTGTTGCGCTGTTTTCTCATTCGATCTCTGCTCAGTGCATTTGTCCGTAGACGCTCAGCGTCCATGCACTTCAATGGGACTGAGTGGAACAGTTTTTTTCATTGCCTCAAAACTGAACAGTAATTGGATAAATGCCACGATGTTGTCCCGCCCCTGGACGCTTGGTGTCTCTGGGGGTGAATGGAGCTGTGGGCGGAGCTCGGCCAGGCTGGATGCCGGGCTTCCACGTGCTGATTGGAGGATCAGTCGAAAGGCTGAATCCCGTTTGATTGACAGCTAGTTTGAGATCTACTCCTTCACTGACACAGTTCAGTTTAATACTGTCACAAATTCTGCTGTGAAATCGAGAGAGAAACTACTACGAAATTACTTGTTCATTTCTTGCACTGTAAATAAAACACACTCATTGTACTTCCTTGTTTCGATTTAACATAATTTCAATGTTTTTTTGTTTCAGTTACATAATTTAATCATTTCTTGTTCGAGTTTAATATCGTTTTGTAGATAGTTAAATCAATCATACTGTTGGCTAGGTCAGAGTGAAGTAGCTATCTAGCAAGCTGGACACAATGGCAGACAATGCTGATGTTGTCGACCTGATTTTGGCACTTGACAATTTTTTTGATGTAAGCCGACAATGAGCTTCCCCTCTCTGAAAGACAAGCAGCCGCCACTGCTCAGGATGGACATTAATGGACGATAACAGCATAAACATGTGCATTTTTCACCTTCTATTATGTAAGTACATTCCCTCTCCGGTGGGTATTTCTCAGGGTAATTGGGTGAAGTGAAGTACCCTCCATCTGGTTCCTTCACCCAGGTTCCACACTGTCCAGCTGGAGTCACACCTGAGTTATTTGTCACTGGAAAAACATATAGAAATAATAAAAAACAAACGAAAAACAATAGGGGCCTTGCCTTCTGGCAAGTCCACTCACTGTGTGAGTGGACCTGCCCTCTCGGCTCGGCCCCTAAAAAATATACAGAGGAACAGAAATACTGACACTGGTCAATGAGAGTGTGTTTCATTCAGCATTCAGGTCTTCACACCTGGTTCATGTGAGGATTAACTCAGTAATCGTGGACATAACCTAGTGGATAAATACACTTTGGGGGTATTTCGTCCAAATTGCAGTGATTAATCTGGGTCTGAGCTGTAACAGTTATCGCATCGCTCTGACAGGACGATGTCTGAATGTCATGTCACACACTGTAGTTACCTTGATCTTTAGTTTTCGTGGCTCGTGAACCGGACAGGTCTGGAGAGATGAGGCTCGCTGCTAAAGCTGGAAGGAGAAGAGATGTGTTTAAGGTTCATGCATACGTTTTTTTTCTTCTTTTTTTTTCTGTTTTTTTACTTGTTCTTTAGTTTGTCTCAAGGCAAGGACTATTGTTTTTTGTTCAGTTTGTTTGTTTGTTTGTTAACACTCTAGCTGTGAAACTATTGGTTGAATTCATACCAACTTGGGTTTATAGATTACCAGTGATCCAGAATAGATCTCAGTACATTTTGGAAAAAATAGGTCAAAGTTTCAATTTTTTATGAATTTTTTAAATCTTTTTTTCCCCATTTACTTACAATGGGTGAAACTTCAGTTGTCTGTAGCAGCAAAACTATTGGGTGAATTCATACCAAATTGGGTTTATATATTGCCAGTGACCCAGAATAGATGTGATTCTATTTTGGGAAAAGTAGGTATAAGTTTCAATTTTCTGGGAATTTTTAACATCTTTTTTCTTCTCCCATTTGCTTAAAATGGGTGAAATTTCACATGTCTATAAAAACATCAATTTTGTTTTAATTTTACTCAGACTTTGCACAAATATAGAGGCAAATGATATGCTGACATCAGCACATGCATAGACATGATGACATCAGCTGGATCGATGCCAAAATATGTTACAATATGTGTAAGGGGCGGGGTTTATTGTACCTGGAACCACTTATTGTTTTTGTGTGATGTACAGTACGTTGAAACCCCATCAAAAACAGTACATCTCAAGGGGTTTATCCTAATAAATTACATTTTCTAGTAAAATAATAACTAGTGCATTGACCCGTGGGGAACTACAGATTCTAGATCCTCTGATCCAGTTCATTCTTTTACTTTGTTGGTAAATTCCACTGGCATTTGCAGTTGAATAACCTCTCAGCTGGCATGTCTGTTTCTGCACATGAAATCTGACACCATGGCAATGTGACCCTGTTGTTTATCTGTTGCTAGGTAACCCACTTCATAGATGATTCTATGATTCAGGGCATTGCAACTTCATTGTAAGGCTATCATATTCCAGAATTCCTAATATCTCCCAAAATGTTGGTCCTATCAACTCACCGTTTACACCAGTCTCTTCCTGGACCAAAAATAGATAAGTTTGTCAAACTACAGCAGTCAGCTTTGTATGGATTTTGTGTGATGCCCGAGACACACACACACACACACACACACACACACACACACAGAGTCCACTCCCCTTTTATAATATAGATTGAATTTACCTTTAGAAAATCATGTCAAATGCTTTGGCAAATACTCTAAATGGAAATGAATGCAATATTTACAAATGCAAACTGATGTTTTTATTGATTTGTGATTAAAAATAACTTGGAAATATGACCCAATTTTTAAAAAATGATTCAATTAAAGCAGAAATGACATTAACTTACAGTGAATATGAAGCAAAAAACTAATATCAACCTACAGTATTCAACTTTTCTTAATAATATATTACTGTGAAGCCCCCGAAAAATCTTATAAATGTATTATAAATTATTTTAGTAACTGTTCATAAAGCTATTATTGGAGATATATTGTAGAACCCTGTATAGCTGTTGCCTCATTGTGCAGCACTTTTATTGTTTCTATATTTTTACAGACTTTTTTTTTTTTTTTTTAACATATTTGACATTTTTGGGTTAAAAATGTGTGATTTTTTTTATTTTTTTTTATTTTTTTTTACCTATTACACATTTCAATTTCCTCATTGGGAGATCAATAAAGTATATCATATCTTATATTAGTACAGATTTTTTTTTTTTTTTTTTCATATTTGGCATTTTTGTGTTAACGTGTGATTTTTTTTTTTTTCACATATTACACATTCGAATTTTCCCATTGGAAGGTCAATAAAATATATCCTGTTGTATATTTGTTCAGATTTTTTTTTTTTTTTTTTTTTTTTACATATTTGACATTTTTGAGTTAACATGTGCGAATTTTTTTTTTTTTTTTAACATATTACGCATATGAATTTCCCCATTGGGAGATCAGTAAAGTACATCTTATTTTATATTTGTACAGACCTTTTATTATTATTATTATTATTATTATTATTATTATTTATCAACATATTTGTACAGATTTTTTTTTCTTTACATATTTCTACACTTTTTTAAACATTTGTACAGACCTTTTTTTTTGTTTTTTCTTACATATTTCTAGACCTTTTTTTTTTTTTTTTTTTTTTACATATTTCTAATGACTTTTTTTTTTTTGTACATATTTCTACAGACCTTTTTCTTTTTCTCTCTCTCTCTTTTTTTTTTTTTTTGTAATTTTTATTTTTATTTTTTTTTACATATTTCTACAGACCTTGGTCCAGTATCTTGATGCGTCTATGAGAAATAAAACGTCAACTCACCGATGGGCAGCAGAAGTTTGTGCAACATTTCTGTCCCCTGAGGATGAGCAGCTCCGTCTGAAAAACTGCCATGAAAATATCCTGACAGAATAAAGGAGACTGGACTTCATTCCCCTTCAGTCCTTTTACAGTGGGATGAGTTTTTCAGCCAAACGCGCCGGAGTCAGAACAGAAAAGCTTTTTGTCTCCATCTCAGAGGATTACACTCCCATCCGACACAAACCTTCACATTTATTTATTTTTTTCTTTTTTGCTCCACCTTTATTCCATTAATCCTCTCAGACTCCTCTCCTCGGGGATGGATCCGCGGCACGAGGCGAGGGGACAACTGGCCTGCGTGGGTGCGCGCGTCATTCCACGGTGGCGCGGAAGAGTGGAGCAATAACATCACAGCATTTTCTTCATCTAGGTTTTGTTTGTTTGTTGTTCTCATGTTCAGTGTATACTTCATGACTGACTTCATATTGAACATCACATCATAATACTTCCATCATCCAAGAGTCACAAACCTTTACAATGTTGACATATGTGACCAGTGGCGGCACCAAGAGGGGGCGGGGGGGGCAAATGCACCCCTAGTCACAACCTTTGCCCCCCCAGTTCCCCCCCTACCCAGATTTGGGCAAATCTTTGGGGAAAATTCAGGCAACGAAGAAAAATGAAAAATCCATCAGTGCCTTTTAAATAAACCGCATATTCTAACTGCGTTTTCTTCAAGAAGAGACTGAAGAGCAGGTTTAACATGCAGAGGCTGTTTGTTATGAATAATATACACTAGTCAACATTTGCTAGGGATCAGGACTATAACTTTGCTATATTCGGGGGTGTAATTCTGGAAACTTGAAAATTTACTTTCCCAGTGGAGTACAGCCTGCGGATGCGGATGGCGGCCACACACATTATTGACATAACACTGTATGTGTTTCAGAACATTCTGAGTGGTTTCAGTGAAAACAAAATTGGAAGAGTAATTGTTGTGAACTCTAATTTCTAGGGTTGTATCACCCTTTTGCCTGAAAGTGCAATAAAAATTTATGTTTTTTTTCCACCTTTTAGTCCATTTTTCTTTACATGACTAGCCAAAGTACACACATAATATATGAAGTCACCCAAAATATTATACAACATCAATTATTGTGCAAATATAAAACTGATCCCTAGCAAATGTCGACTAGTATAGTTCTACAGGGGTTGGATAAAATAATGGAAACACCTAACATTGTGGCATCATAGAAGGTGTTTCCATTATTTTGTCCAACCCCTGTAGGTGTGCCTTCAGTTCTGGAATGGATTAATACCTCCGCTTTTATTGTATTCATCTTTCTTCTACATAAGAAATGTAAAGCAAAGAATTAGCACGAGTAGTATAAAGACGAGTTTTTTATGTTTTGAACCCACCTATTAATTACAAATAGTTTTTGTTAACTGTTCAGGTCTGTTTTATCACTCAATTTAAATTTCTGCTAGAAGATTATACCGGTGGGTATGAAAGTGTACCTGAGCCTACAGATGTTGTCAGTGGTTATATACATGTGCATGTGGTGGAAGCCATTGTACAGGGTGGGGAAGCAAAATTTACAATATTTTGAGGCAGGGATTGAAAGACAGTGTATGACCAATTAGTTTATTGAAAGTCATGAGAATTTATTTGCCACAAGAAAATGTACATAATAGAAAATGTTTTTATTCTATGTGTCCTCCTTCTTTCTCAATAACTGCCTTCACACGCTTCCTGAAACTTGCGCAAGTGTTCCTCAAATATTCAGGTGACAACTTCTCCCATTCTTCTTTAATAGTATCTTCCAGACTTTCTCGTAATAGTTTTGCTCATAGTCATTCTCTTCTTTCCATTATAAACAGTCTTTATGGACACTCCAACTATTTTTGAAATCTCCTTTGGTGTGACGAGTGCATTCAGCAAATCACACACTCTTTGACGTTTGCTTTCCTGATTACTCATATGGGCAAAAGTTTCTGAAAAGGTATGGATAATAGTGTTAGGTATGATTATGACATCAATATATGTTTGGTTTCAAAACAATTGATGTAGTGCCTGTTGAGAAAAAACAACTAAATGTTCATTGTAAATTTTGCTTCCCCACCCTGTATACATACGTTTTGTTTGATTAGTTGGTTAGGCTATTAGTTTGATTTTGTCTTCAACATTTATTAACTTGCATTTATTGGCACTGCTGTTTCTTCGCTGCATGTTTTTCTGATGTGTTTAGAGAAATATGTGAAAGTAGATTGTACCAATTAAATAATCAGAACAGAAAGTCTGAGTTGTTCATGCTGTAGTTGTCATGATCTGTGCCTGTGTGGCCCTTGGCTCCTCCCTCTCCACATCATCTCATTTAACCATTATCTGACTCACCTGCTGGCGCTGCACGACTGCGGCGCATTATATCTCTGCCTATTTAAGGCTTGGTTCCGCAGCCGTGCAGCGCTGGTCCATTCGTCTCCGTCACCCACTCAATAACCCGGACATTCATCCATCTACCCCTACGGACTCTGACCCAGGTTTTGTGTTTTCCTGTTGTTTAGTTTTCGTTTTTGTTTAATAAACTTGTGTTTTTTCCCTTCAGTACCGTGCACGTGAGTCCTCTCATTTCCACCGTTGTGACAGTAGTTTTTAATAAATACTTTGAATACATTAAGTATTACCTGATTTTACCTAAAATTGCCCTCTGTATAAAGTGTAACGGATAGGCTATACATTTTTATATATATAAAGCGGAAAGTGTTAATTTCACGCTATGCGAAAAAATTTTTGTCCCCCCCCAACATTTTATTTGCCCTCTAGTTGGCCCCCCGCTTTTAAAATCCTGGTGCCGCCACTGTATGTAACATTAAAATACACACAAATACACACATATACCTTTTCATAGCCACATTTGAGCCCCTTACTGGGTTTCTCTGAAGTCAGAAAGAAATCCAGCATAATGTTCAATCAGTAAAATGTTTTTTTCTGTTCAAGAATGCAAGTAAATAACTAGAATTTGACATATTATACAAGAAATAATAATAAATAAATAAATGATAATAATGTCTGATTTACAGTTTTTTACAACTGAATTTTTTTTTTTTTTTTCAGTGGTTTTTTAGCTTACCGCCCAATATGCCGTAAGCTATTGTCGTCATGCGGCGTCTGTCATCCGTTACAAAACTTTCAATCGTCTTTTTCTCCAAAACTACAATTCCAATTGACTTCAAACTTGGTATACAGCTTCTTTATGATGTCAACAAAAGTTAGTGAAATTATTTGGATCCGGATCTGATTCTGGATTTTGGTGCGACTTTGAAAAATGTCCCCATTCTAAGAGATAGGAAGTGGATCAATGCAATAAATCAGTAAGTATCAATGATATCAAGTTGGAATTTGAATTTTTTACAGATCTGATTGGAATATGACCAAAACATGGGCTATTTCTGTAACAGAATAAATACACAGAACTGGGTGATAATAAGTGGCATCTGGATACATTTCCCAAAGCTTTTAATTTGGCCGGTAAGCTACAGGGCCATTGGTCCTTTTTTTTTTTTTTTTTTTTTTCATATTCAGTGAATACTCTGTTACTGACTTCACATTGAACATCACATTATAATATTTCCATCACCCAAGAGTCAGAAACCTTTATAATGTTGACATATATAACACTAAATATACACAAATATACCTTTTTATAGCCAAATTTCAGCCCCTTACTGGGTTTCTGTGAAGTCAGAGAGGAATCCAGCATAATGTTCAATCAGTAAAATGTTTTTTTCTGTTCAAAAATGCAAGTAAATAACTATAATTTCACATATTATACAAGAAATATTTTATAACTGGCTTTTTGCCCATTATTTCTTTAATTTTTTTAAAAATTGTTCATGTTCAGTTTATACTCTATTACTGACTTCACATTGAACATCACAGTATAATATTTCCATCACCCAAGAGTCAAAAATCTTTATGATGTTGTCATATATAACACTAAATATACACAAATATACCTTTTTATACCCAACTTTGAGCCCCTTACTGGGTTTCTCTGAAGTGAGAAATGAATCCAGCATAACATTCAATCACTACATTGTTTTTTTTTCTGTTCAAGAATGCAAGTAAATAACTATAATTTGACATATTAACCAAGAAAAAAAATAGTAAAAATTATAATATGTGATTTAATGTTTAAGTTGTTCATGTTAGTGTATACTCTGTTACTGACTTCACATTGAACATCACATTATAATATTTCCATCATCCAAGAGTCAAAAACCTTTATAATGTTGTCTTATATAACACTAAAATTCACCCAAATATATTGTTCTATAACCAATTCCTATACCTGAGCCCCTTTACTGGGTTTCTCTGAAAAGTCAGAAATGAATCAACCAAAACATTCAATCACTAAAATGATTTTCCTTTTTTTCTATTCAGGATTCCAAGTAAATAACTATAATTTGACATATTATACAAGAAATAATAATAACAATCACCATCATCATAATCATAATAAGGTGATTTGCTGTTTTTACTATGGTCTTTTTTCCATTGTTTACCCAAAGTTTAAGAGGAACAGGCATTACATCCTTGATTACAGACCATCAAAAATGTTGCATTTTACTTATCTGGGTTCTTTTTGTTGCTAATCTCAGATGCTGTGTGCAGTGTTATAATGACTCAGTAAAAATGGATGGTCATGGCCTAAAGTATGACACAAACTGACTATTTGCATGTTTTTTAGATTTGGAACTTGTGAAATACTTATAATTGTTCCCCATTTTATTTCAGAAAGATGTGAAAGAACATGGAACAGAAAAACTGGATCAACAAAGCTCGCAAAAATAAAGTCTGTGCCACTGCTCAAACATGTGGCCTCGACTATAGATGATATTTATCAGTTTGGGTCCTAAACAAATACAAGATTTGTGTTGAGCTGAAAAAAAATTGGGAACTCCTGTATTACACAACACACACAACACTTCTGATGCCCTCATGTCGTGTTTTATTTGACAGAAAACAGTTGTGCAACATGACAAATAAAATGAAACCGTACATGCTCCTATAAATGTCTGGAACCTGCAGTCACAGTTAATGATTAAACGTATTTGTCATATTATCACTTTAACCCTTTCATGCATGATGTCCACATTTGTGGTCACATAGCTTAAGTTCACTTTCCAAAGGGTTATAAAGGCAATATTCTCCAAACCACATGGGGGCAATGTCAACAGACCCAAAGAAATACAATGAAAAAAAAGTATCATCTAAATTTTAGAATTTGGACAGTTCTGTGATCTCATAAAGTTCACCTCCTAAGACCCAGATATGGGTTTACTGTCTATGTTTGTGGACAAGAGTTTCACAGATTTATACAAAAAAACAAAAAAAAAAACAACAACAAAAAAACAAACAAAAAACCCGGGCCACTGCAGAGGACCTTCCGTAAAATAAAAAAAAAAATAAAAAAAAGTATCTGAAAAAACTGTGGATCATGATTTTTCCAATATATGCAACTATTTAATTTTTTAAAAAGCCAAAACTTTATAAAAAGTATCATCTTAGTTTTAGAATTTGGACTGTTCAGTGATGTCATAAAGTTCACCTCCTAAAACCCAGATATGGGTTTACTGTCTACATTTGTGGACAAGAGTTTCACAGCTTTTTACAAAAAACAAACAAACAAACAAAAATGGCCCGCTGCAAAGGACCTTCCATAAAATAAAAAAAAATGTATCTGAAAAAACTGTTGGATCATGATATTTCCAATATATGCAATTATTTAATAAAAAAAAAAGCCAAAACTTGTACTTTCCTGGGTCTCAGGAGGTTAAATATCTTCTTAATATAACTATATTTTTTTAAAAAAAGGAACATGTATTTATTTACTCCAACCAGACATTATTAAATTTGCACTTCCCCGTGCCCACTTTTCAATTCTTTGATTATTTCTGCAAAATTAGCGATTACTAGTTCCTAATTTCAATATAATTTGTAGGGTTGGAACAGGTGGAACCGAGTCGACTAACGTTACTGTCTTTACAGTTTGGACATTTATCAGACACATTTAAACACAATACAGTCAACAAGTTTATGGAGACAAAACTGAAGACCAACCATATCAAATTCAATACCTTTCCAAGACTTTTCGAAAGGTATTAAATGCAGATTTGTAAAGTCAAGACTTTTAAGACTTTTTAAAACCCGGCAGAAACCCTGGATTATGTATTTTTATGTTTTCTAGTGATGGACGATTCACAAACGAATCATTCAAAGAATCGATTCATTTAAGTGAACAAGTTGAATCAATTCATGACGCAACTGAATCAGTTCAGCAGCACTTTGCCAGTATTTTTTTTATTATCACATAAAATAGTCGATATACTTGTGGAAAATCTTTACGTTTGTTCTTTTTTCAATTAAATCATTCATAGATGGACAGAAAAGTGAGCTATTAAAGGTTAAACCTGTTAGTGCTTCCTCTTGTGAAGTGGTGCAGTGGATTAAGCATATTCCAGTTTATCACCGCCAGTTTGTGACCAATGCCCACCAGACAATTTTTTTTTAAACTGGTGAATCAAGTGAATCAATTCAGAATCGATTCACAACAGATGAACAAACCCAAAGATTTGAGTTTGTAAAAAAATTGAATTTCCCATCACTAATGCTTTCCACCCATTTTGTTAGGTTGTTTTAGATTATTCACTGTAACTTTTGGCTGATAATACTGATAGTTTCTGTTGTTGCCCCAAAGTTGTGGAACCAGTTGCCCTTAGTTGTTAGACAGGCTCAGTCTCTACCTGTCTTTAAATCACATTTAAACATGCACTTTTTCTCATTAGCTTTTAATCAGTGAGTGACATGTCTGTTTTATTATGCTGTTTTTAACAGATTTTAACTTGTCTTTCTTTTTATGATGTTTGTATTGTGTTGTTCTTAGCCCACTTAACACCCTGTGTTTTCACCAAGGTTATTATCGTTAACGAAAACCAACGAAATGACGAAAACTAAAATTGAAATAACATTTTTGTTAACTGAAATAAATAAAAACTCTAATTAAAAGAAAAAACGATAACTAACTGAAACTGTATTGTGGGTTTACAAAACTAACTAAAACGTATAAAAATTATGGATACAATTCCCTTCGTTTTCGCCTCTGTCAATGTCGGATTGATATGAAATTAATTTATTTGGCTCCAGCAGTTTGAGCTGGTGACACCATACGACACTTCACAGTCTGTAATGTGTGATCACTGGTGGTTTCCAGTCGTCTTCTGGTCCCCACTCTACCTGGAACATACAGACTAAAGCTGGGACACAGCAGCACAGTCCTGTCTGGGGTTTACTGTAGTGATACATGGGTCGGGTTTTTTTTTTTTTTTTTTTTTTTGGCGTACCGTGTGTGTGAGTGACAGAGACAGAGCAGAGCTAAAGGACAGAGTCAGACAGGACTAGCATCCAGGTTAAAACTGGAGAGTTTATCACCATGAAAAGGCCTTCCAAGCCCTGAACTGCACAGTTTAGAAGAGGAGAAAAGAGGAGGAGGAAAACTAATCCAATTACAGAGGTATGGAACCTGTTAGAATGGTAAAAACGTTTGATGTTACTAGCTACAGCTAGCTGAACTGAACTGAAGCAAAGTTGGCTAATAATGGAACTGGAGATGATTAAGAGATGAGAGATCTGCTAAGGTGTGTGTTTACTGCTGATGAACTGGGTTATATATGTTTATAAGTGGTTTATATATGTTTCTGTCTGCTTTAACTGCTGGTTAGCTGGTTTGTAATAGGTTCCTATCTGGTTTAACTGCTGGTTAGCTTGTTTATATATGTTTTTATCTGCTTTAACTGCTGGTTAGCTGGTTTATATATGTTCTATCTGCTTTAACTGCTGGTTAGCTGGTTTATATATGTTTCTATCTGCTTTAACTGCTGGTTAGCTGGTTTATATATGTTCTATCTGCTTTAACTCCTGGTTAGCTGGTTTATATATGTTCCTATCTGCTTTAACTCCTGGTTAGCTGGTTTATATATGTTTCTATCTGCTTTAACTGCTGGTTAGCTGGTTTATATATGTTTCTATCTGCTTTAACTGCTGGTTAGCTGGTTTATATATGTTTCTATCTGCTTTAACTGCTGGTTAGCTGGTTTATATATGTTTCTATCTGCTTTAACTGCTGGTTAGCTGGTTTATATATGTTTCTATCTGCTTTAACTCCTGGTTAGCTGGTTTATAATAGGTTCCTATCTGGTTTAACTGCTGGTTAGCTTGTTTATAATAGGTTCCTATCTGGTTTAACTGCTGGTTAGCTTGTTTATATATGTTTCTGTCTGCTTTAACTCCTGGTTAGCTGGTTTATATATGTTTCTGTCTGCTTTAACTGCTGGTTAGCTGGTTTATATATGTTTTTGTCTGCTTTAACTGCTGGTTAGCTGGTTTATATATGTTTCTGTCTGCTTTAACTCCTGGTTAGCTGGTTTATATATGTTTCTATCTGCTTTAACTGCTGGTTAGCTGGTTTATATATGTTTCTATCTGCTTTAACTCCTGGTTAGCTGGTTTATATATGTTCTATCTGCTTTAACTGCTGGTTAGCTGGTTTATATATGTTCTGTCTGCTTTAACTCCTGGTTAGCTGGTTTATATATGTTTCTATCTGCTTTAACTGCTGGTTAGCTGGTTTATATATGTTTCTATCTGCTTTAACTCCTGGTTAGCTGGTTTATATATGTTTCTATCTGCTTTAACTGCTGGTTAGCTGGTTTATATATGTTTCTATCTGCTTTAACTCCTGGTTAGCTGGTTTATATATGTTTCTATCTGCTTTAACTCCTGGTTAGCTGGTTTATATATGTTTCTGTCTGCTTTAACTCCTGGTTAGCTGGTTTATATATGTTTATGTCTGCTTTAACTGCTGGTTAGCTGGTTTATATATGTTTTTGTCTGCTTTAACTGCTGGTTAGCTGGTTTATATATGTTTCTGTCTGCTTTAACTCCTGGTTAGCTGGTTTATATATGTTTCTGTTTGCTTTAACTGCTGGTTAGCTGGTTTATATATGTTTCTATCTGCTTTAACTGCTGGTTAGCTGGTTTATATATGTTTCTGTCTGCTTTAACTGCTGGTTAGCTGGTTATATATGGTTCTATCTGGTTTAACTGCTGGCTGCTTTGTGCATCTCCTCTCATGCTTTGCACATCTTCGCATTGTTTCACGTAAGTGACGTTGTGTATGGATTGCACCCCCCCTCAACCTGCTATAGGGAATTTATACATTGTACGGTACATTGTGTCTCTGCTCAGTCCATGAGCCGCCCTAACCCGACCCCCAAATAAAGTGTCCAGGGTAACCCATATCCGCGCCTCACTAATTTCTTTGAATAGGATGATGAGGAAGATAAAATATATGAAATAACTAAAACTAATACTAAAACTAAACTAAACTAAATTAAAACTAAGCATTCAGAAAAAAACGATAACTAATAAAAACTAACAAACCTGCTCTAAAAACTAATTAAAACTAACTGAATAAGAGAAAAAAAAGTCAAAACTAATTAAAACTAAACTATAATTAAAAATCCAAAACTATTATAACCTTGGTTTTCACTAGTTTTATTTACTTATTTAATCCCTTGTTTTATGTTTGGTGTACAGCACTTTGGCCAGCTGTAAAGTTCTTAAAGTGCTTTATAAATAAAGTTGGTATGGTACGGTATGGTATGGTATGGTATGGTTTTTATTTTTCATGCTTCCATTGGTCACAGATATTTTCTCTTCAACTGCTAAACTACTTCCATGTTCCAAGTGCATTTGCCTTCAGGTCAAAATCGTCGCTCTTTGCAGCAAGGCTTTCAATACCACCTGCAATTGAATGTACTTGCTCAAACATTATATCCAACAAATTAAAGAAGGCAATAGTGACCAGCACCGGCTTATCTCTGTTCATAGGATTACACCGTTGAAAAGTCTCTTGGGTGTGGTTATCAAAGCTAGGCATCGCGGCCACAAATTCTTCACTGGCTGCTTCCACGTCACAGTTTAAATTAAAAATATTACCCCTGCCACTATCATGTAATCCGCCAAAATGTAAACTGCCAAATGGCAGCTCTTTTGTGCCATTACTTATTCGCATGAGGTGAATGTGCAAACCAAGTGCAAAAAAACGAATCCTAGAGCTATTGATTACGTAGATATCGTCATCTTTTCTTAACTTGTTGTAATCTTCTGCTGCAGTTTGTTCTTCAGCTACGAGTCTCTCCAAAAACCTTAGTGAGATAAAACAGATGGTAGAATTATGTACGGAGATGAACTATGTGCACAAAATACAACAGATTTATACATGTTCAACTAGAAACAACCTGTAAAGTGATTGTATCATAATATGCAGATGATGAGGCAGTTTACATGACCATAAAAATATGTTTTTTGCTTTTTTTTTTTTTACTTGTAGACCAATGTTAAGAAAATGAACAAGAACATAAACAAACTATTCAAAATTAACAAAATAAACAGTAAAATGGACAAAATAATCTAGAAAATTAACCAAACGAAATGAATAACATTGATTTTTTTTACTCATAGACTAGTGTAAGTGTAAGGCTAATGACGTCCATTTTGTCTTCTGTTTATGTAGTCATATTTCTCTTTTTTCTTTTGTACTTTTCTTCTTTTTTTCTTTTTTCTTTTTTTTTCATACAAGGTATAGATTGGTCCGTCGAGCTGACCAGCTGATAAATGACACGTCAGCAGCACATCGGATGACGCTTCTGAGGAAGACTGGAGTCGCAGTCGAAACTGTCAAACAGGTAACATCTAAAAACTATACCTTGTCTGAACAAAAGAAAAAAGAAAAGTGTAACTAGTGTAAGTGTAGTTTTCTTACCTTTCGGTCTCCTTCATCATCCTGGTGGGGTTGTTTGCAATATACGGAACCAGCCTTAGGTACTTGCTGATAGTGTAGACCGGCGGTGGGTAAAACCCTGTGAGATCTTTAACAAACAGACCCGGGATGGGCTCCGACTGTGACTCCCACTCTCCTTTGACTTGTCTGGCGATGGCATCGAACAGAAAAGCCAATGAAAAAGCGACAACCCCGACACCCCCATGAGTAACACGGCCATGCCTTCCAAAAATGGTCCTCAGGTTCTGGGTGAAGTCCTCCAGCTGCCGGGGCGTCAGAGACGACTGAACAGCAGCGTAGTGGTTTTTTCAGATGAAGCGATGAGTTGAGGGACAATATGGTGGTGAAGTGAGGGCAGGGACTGTAGTCTGGAAAAGGACAAAAGTCTCGAGCAACGTTAGCCAAGTGGGCTGCATCTGCTGTAGGACACTGTTCATTCACCATCTTGAGAAGAACTCAGTTCAGATTTGCACGAAAGAGTCACAAATACTTGCTGCGTTCTGTGTTTGTCTTTATATCCAGACACCGTCCTTGAACATCGAGATTGAACGTCAGCGTGTTTGCTCATTATTTTGCCAAAATACACTGACATTTACAGGAAGAGAGGGCAAAGACTGGGTAAGACAAACGAACAACAAACATGGATAATAAGCCAACTCTGTTCCAGGAAATGAGGCACTGTGTCCAACTGAGGACAGCAAAATGGTCGTCTAAGTCAGAGGTCCCCAACCCCCGGTCCCCAGACTGGTACCAGTCTGTGGATCATTTGGTACCGGACCAACACCAGTTGATGGGGGTGGGACTGTTCTGTGTGGATTTTGCATGTTCTCCCCGTGTCTGCGTGGGTTCTCTCCGGGTACTCCGTCTTCCTCCCACCATCCAGAAGACATGCACTGATAGGTTAATTGGTTAATCTAAATTGTCCATAGGTGTGAATGTTAAAGTGATTGGTTGTTTGTCTCTGTATGTTCAGCCCTGAGATGAACTGGTGACATGTCCAGGGTGTACCCCGCCTTCACCCATAAGTAGCTGGGATAGGCTCCAAGCGACCCCCGTGACCCTAGTGAGGATAAAGCGGGTTCAGAAAATGAGTGAATGAATGAATTTATTTGTTGACAAAAATTTTTTTCAATTCTAGTTTTTGTTATTTCCTTAGTTTTGTTAACGATAATAACCTCGCCAAGGACGACTCAAGCTAAATAAGCCTGGACTGAATATGTGCAAACTCAAGTTTCTGATGTTTCTACTAATTAATACTTGTCATGAGTCTTTGTGTGTTGGTCTGTGTTTTTCTGAGCTTCCTTTCCTTCCCCTCCCCCTCTTCTTGAGTTTCAATCTCTGCAGGTGTGTGTGGAATTAGGCTGATGAACACACCTGCCTCCAGTTGGTCCTACCTGTCTATTTAAGCCCAGTCAGATCTCCTCCACACTGGTGATGGTTGTCATGTACTCCTGTGTTTGTGGTTTTTAAGTTCTCTAGTCTCCTGTTTTGGACCCTAACCATGGCAACACCACCTGTTCTTTTAGTTTTTTTCTTGTATGTGTAACAGAGTTAATGTATGTAGTGTGTGTGATTCCACTTGCCATCTCACACTGTTTATTGTATTAATTACAATTTTATTTTATTGCCATCGAACGCAACACCCCTGTGGACTAGGGTCGTGCATCCCAGGGAGATAACAACATTTTCGCTGTGCAGTCTACCTGGTAAGTACACACATTGTCAGTTCCGTCAGTATTAGGGCTGTGTATTGGTGAGAATCTGGCGATACGTTACAAATCACAATACTAGGATCACGATTCGATATATCATGACACTGTTAAAAAGGCAATTTTTTGTTTGTTTCTTTTTTTTAAATGATTATTTCCTGGAAGAATCTAATTACACCTGAAATATGCACAAATACTAAACACATTTTTATTTGATCACAACAGGATCTAATGCTATATCACAAAATTTTCCTCTGTTCAAACTTAAATTATGTTTTATTGACATTACAGTTTAAGATCCTACTCAAATGTTCATATTCTATTAGTTTATAATTAACATAACATTATTTTTGTGCAGTCCCAACAAAGGAACTACCATCTCCCTCTCAGACAGTAAAAAATGCTTTCAGAATGCTTCAAATAACCATTATTTAATAAAACGGTGTTAAATAATAATAATAAAATATAAACAATAAAGAAAAACAAAACTTAACCTTCGTCACATCTACATTTGAATAAATACCTAAAAATATCAATACAGTACTTTTTAATATTGATACAGTATTGCAAAATGAAATGTCACGATATATTTCAGAACCGATATTTTCTAACACCCCTCGTCATTATTTTACATTTTTTATTTTAATTTCATGTCTAAGTGATTGTATGACACCATTATATTTGCATAACACTTAGCTGAGCATATTCTTGAGTGAAAATGATGATATTCTTAATTATTTGTTCATAGCATGATTAACATGTGGTATGTTAGCTAACTTTGATTTATTTATTTTTTTATTTTATTTTAGCTTAGCAGTGCAAGAACAAGGCTCGGGTGTTACTAATGAGACTGACTGTGTACTTTTCTGCCAGGAATAAACGACAAGTTTCCAAAGAAGTTCAGTTTTGTCAAATCTTACCCAATGCACAAATACAACCGCTACATATGGACAATAAATCCTGAGTTTAACCTCTGCTTATTGGGTCCAGTTACCCCTGGTCCAGGCCATAACACTTTGATTTCAATGTTTGGCCAAAGTCTGCCTTCATTTTAGGTTTTTAATTTTAGTTTTTTGGAATAGAGCAATAAAAACCCTGTCACTTGTCAAACCCACATTTTACCAGTGCTACCGGTATTTGAATGTTTACAGAACCTAGTGAAGTTTGGCCTCATGTTCACGGTAAACTAAGGTTAATAGAAGTGGAGGACACTAAATGTTGGCAAGGATGGATGGACTTTATTGATTCTGTTTGGGAAATTGTTACAACAGAAGCATGCTCAGCAACCAACAATATAAGATATAAGAGAATACAAACTAGAAATACGAAAATAAAATATGTCTAAACAAACCATGGATGGCATTTTATTTCATGGGTCATGTACCACGCAATTTGAACTCAAATGTTTCTCTTTGTTTTAGTGCAAAACGGTAAAATGACAGTATGAAAATGATCACATTTACAAACTAGAAGCACTCGGAGAGCGCAGACCTCCGCCAAGGCTGATCAGTGGGCCCCCCCACCCCCGATCACCACCAAAATTTAATCATGTGTTCCTTGTGCCAGTATCAACATTTCCTGAAATTTTTATCCAAATTAAAGGCACAGTAGGCCAAAAAGTAAGGGCACCCCCATTTTTTATATAAATTGAGATAAAAATCCACCTTCTGGATCAGATCCGGATCAGCCTTTGAAATGTGATAGAGGACCCCATTGTCAATTCCTGAGTTAAATTTCATGAGTTTTGGTCAATAATTAAGCGAGATATTGAGAAACGAAAATTTTGGCCCCATTTACCACAATGTTAATGAAAATTTCAAAGTGATCCAGAATCCAGGATTTCTTCCGGATCACCACCAAAAGTTAATCATTTCTTCCTTATCCCATTTCCAACAAACCCTGAAAATTTCATCAAAATCTGTCCATAACTTTTTGAGTTATGTTGCACACTAACGGACAGACAAACAGACAAACAAACCCTGGCAAAAACATAACCTCCTTGGCGGAGGTAACTATCGTCTCATTTTAAAAAAAGCAATTACCTGAACATCCATGGACCTGAAATTTCTTCAGAAAAACAAGTGCAATTTAGCAATATTATGCCTCAAGTTATCATTTAAATGTATGACTTCCAACTTGCAAAGGCACAAAGTATTTAGTAACAGGCATCTGGTAATGAAAGATATAGCATTTAGTTCTATAATTAAAACAACTCCTCAAGATTCAATGACTCCCTTTACTGTTGATGTCTTGTGTGTGATTTTTTTTTTTTTTTTTTTTTTTTTTTTTTTTACTTTGCAGATTCATCTTGTGGATCAGGTTGAATGCTTCGGGGGGCTGGTTTTGGCCCACATAAGTATGTTTTACACCCCTGGTC
>NC_043973.1:45398662-45428926 GCF_902148855.1 Sphaeramia orbicularis
CGATATTTTTAGGTATTTATTCAAATGCCGATATTGTGGAGGTTCATTTTTGGTTTTTTTGGTTTTTCTTTTTTGTTTATATTTTATTATTATTTAACACTTATTTTATTCAATAATGTTGTTGTTGGGATTGCACAAAAATAATGTTATGATGTTAATTATGAACGAATAGAATCTGAACATTTGAACAGGATCTTAAACTGTACTGTCTGTAAAACATAATTTCAGTTTTATCACAGGAACATTTTGTGATATAGCATTAGATCCTGTTGGGATCAAATAAAAATGTGTTTAGTATTTGTGCATATTTCGGGTGTAATTCAATTCTTCCAGGAAATAATCATGTAAAAAAAAAATGGAACAAATAAAAAATTGCCTTTTTTACAGTATCATGATATATCGTGATTTATCGTATCGTGATCCTAGTATTGTGATTTGTATCGTATTGCCATATTCTTGCAAATACACACCCCTAATTATAATCTTCATGTGCTGCATCAGCTGATAGTTTACATCATAGCACTGTTAGCTTAGCTCTGTTAGCTTAGCTCTGTTTTTAGACAGAAAACAGCCACAGTAAAACCACAAATCACCTCTGGTTTTTAATTCATTAATAGCTACAATAAAGATCTGTGACCTGGCCATTATTAAAACAGATCCTTTTACGGGGTTATATATAATATTAACACGCTGAACTATCCAAACCAGTGGGAACACACTCACAGCTACAAGAATTGCCAATGAATTAATGCTAGACCAGAGGTGTCAAACTCATTTTAGTTCAGGGGCCACATTCAGTCCAATATGATCTCAAGTGGGCCGGACCAGTAAAATAATAACAGTGAAAAAAATAAAATTAAATTATGATAATGTTAACATCTACAAAAATCTGAATAACATGAACAACTGGAACTGTCTTAAGAAAAACAAGTGCAATTTTCATAATATTATACCTCAGATTATCAGTTTATCCTTTACACATGTGCATTACAACTTACATTACAATTACAAATGCAAAAACATTTAATAATAGGCAGAATATTGGTAAAATTGCATTTACTTATCTTAAAACATTTCAGGTTTTTCACTTTATTTGTAAAGTGACAGTTTTTTTAATATAAAAATTTTCATGTACTTTTACTTTTTTACACTAAAACAAAGCTAAAATTTGCTGTTTTCATTATTTATAGGTTTAATATGATAGTATTTTACTGTTTCTGACCCACCTGAGATCTAATTGGTCTGTGTGTGGAATCTGAATTAACCCTTTCATGCATGAATTATGAGAACCTTAATCAAAAATTTTTTTGAGTGTTTTTATTCCTCTTTAGGCATGAAAAAAACAATGCGATTGAAAATTTTCTTCTGAAAAAAAAAAAAAAAAAAAAAAAATGAATAAAAATTATTTTAAAATTTAAAAAAAATGTATACAAAAAATGATAATGACAAAAAAAAAGTCTTATGAACCTATTTTTCATGAAGTTGCAAAAATGTCCACTCAGCTGGACACCACATGTTTAATTTTTGACGCACAGAAACATGTATTTACTGATAAATTGTGTGAAAACTATGGAGAGGGCTTGTGATTCTGGGGGTTTATGCTCAGGAGAGATCTACATAATGTTACCAATTCATGCCAGAAAAGATATGTAGTGTCTTAAAACTTTAATAAAGATATGTGTTTAAAAAAAAATGTGAAAAGAACAACAAAACCCATGAATATACAAGAGAACAGCTGTAGAATAGCTGTCCACTGGAGTGACCACTGTGCATGAAAGGGTTAAAATGATTTTGACATCCTCGATTGTTAATATCTTAAGTGTAATTTTTGTATTTCACAAATCCATCCTACGGGCCAGATTGGATCCTTTGGCGGGCCGGATTTGGCCCCCGGGCCGCATGTGTGACACCTGTGTGCTAGACGATCTAATTCATATAGTGTAGAGCTCATTGTTCAACGCTGTGCACTTCTGGTACAATCACTCGGAATAACACTGTATCTTATAATCTTCATATGCTGCATTAGCTGATAGTTTACATGATAGCTCTGTTAGCTTAGCTCTGTTTCTTCTTCGATTTTTAGTGGCAGTTGGTGAACCTTGCAAGCACAACTCACGTAAACCAACGTCCGGTACAAGAACGAGCAAAGCCGAACGCAGCCGGAATGAGGGAGCCTGTGAGCCTGAGCCCAGGGCAGCCTGAGCCCAGGCACGCAAACCCTGGTTTTACAGACAAATCCCGCTACGCATTTGTGGATCTGTCACGGCAGAAGTGTAGCAAAATTCACGTGTGTAAAGAGAGCCAATCGAGAAGCCGCTTGACTTGTAACCAATGATTTGTCTGTATTTCTGGGTCTTGTAGTGAAAATACTTTGACTTTTCAAATCTGATTACACACACACAAGTTGTTTTACACATTTGCAGATTGTTGTACAGACACACAAATCTCATCACGCATTTACAGATTCATTTACACACTTGCAAATCCGACTGCGCACAGACAGATTGAAATACGGACACTCAACTCTCCACACGCATTTGCAAATAATATTGCTACAATAATGGCCCCATACAGATCTGTTTGGAATCCAACAAACAAGATCAGAACTGTCAGTTTAGTCTGAACTACGGATCAACAAACGGCCACTTAGCAAAGATCTGATCTGCCTTGGCGGAGATCTGCGCTCTCCAGGTGCTTTTCTATGTTATTTATGCACTCATTTTTTTTTAAAATTATTTTTCCTATGTAAGTTGTGACTCCCTAATCCTGCTGTTTGTGTTATGTATGTTTAACCATGTTTGTAGTAAAATAAGAAAATTAAGTTTAAAAAAAAAGTGCAAATTTTAGTTGCTGGAAAGAATTTTTAACCCTTTCATGCATAGTGGTCACTACAGTGGACAGTTATTCAAAGCTGTTCTTTTGAATATTCATGGATTTTATTGTTTTAGTTGCATATCAGCCAACACAGTAGATCATCCCATACACTGATATTCATACCATTACTGTAACTTTACTGTTTTTGATAAATCTGATCTGCACTAACATGTTTTAGTGTAAATCAATTGCTTATTATTATTATTATTATTATTATTATTACAATACTGTATTTAACAGGGTTTTTTTTTTTAAACAAAGTTTGTTTTTTTGGTTTTTTTGCATATTATCTCCATAAAGTGGTTAATAACTCGTATTAGAGTATGTTAAAATGTGACATTAGAAAACATCAGATTAGCAGCATTAAAAAAAAAAAAAAAAAAAAAAAAAAAATATATATATATATATATATATATATATATATATATATATATATATATATATATATATATATATATATATATATATATATATATATATTTGTGCATAGTTTTCACACAGTATGCCAGTAAATACATGTTTCTTTGCTTCAAAAATTAAACGCATGGTGTCCAGCTGAGTGGACATTTTTGCAACTCAATGAAAAATAGGTTCATAAAAGAAAAAAAAAAGTTGAATCGCATTGTTTTTTTCATGCCTAAAGAGGAATAAAAACACTTAGGAAAAAAATCTTGATTAGGTTCTCATAATTCATGCATGAAAGGGTTAAAATCATGCAAAAATTAACAACTTCGGAATTATAACCTAATACAAATTGTGAAAAATAGTAGGAACTTTTGTAACATGAAGTACAAAGTGTGCGTAATATCCTCACTTAATTAATGGAGGATAAGTCTGGGTTCTTCAACGTTTGAGCCATTGTCCAAGCGCATTAGCCTTTAGGTCAAAATCTTCTCGTAAAGCAGTCATTTCATGTTGTTTTTCTTCAGTTTCGTAGTTGACAGGATGGTTAACTACATCAAACCAGACCAGTCGGGCGACGACATGCATCCATGTCTTCGGTACGTACCTTCGACAATCTAGAAATGCAGCTTGGGTACGATTGCCAGATTTTGCGATTTCAGCCAGAAATTCTTTGCTAGCTTCCTCTGGGTCACAGTTTAAATGAAAGATGATTGTGTTTTCAGGAGGAGGCAGGCGTTTCTGTCTGGATTTACTGTGATGAGCAGCATTGTCTTCAGTTTCAGTGGTGTTGCTTGAAGAGTCTGGACGTCCTTTCGGGTGAATCTCTGCTTTAACAGCTTTTACAACCTCTTTTATTGTAGAGTTCGTCAGGAGGGCTAGGTGTATGTGCAAATGGGTTTGGAATAATTGAGCAAGCATGCCATTAACTCCACTGATGTCGTCTGACTTCAGGCGTTTCATTCTCACGTCTTTATCCCAAGATCTTTCATCAATCATGAGCTGCTTGACGAACCTTGGAGAAATAAAGTCAGAACAACTTTTAACAACTTGGACACTTCAGTAAATACATTGAATAAAAGCAAATATTTTTGTTTTATGCAGACCTTTTTACAGCTTGCTGCAGCTTTTCTACATTAATTTTATGTTCTTTTGCTTTTAACCTTGACTTTACTCCTGGTTATTGGATTATTAATGAATTGCAATGGTTTTAGCTTCTTAACCATTTATACAAATACTCTGAACTTCAAATTTTCAACCTTAGTGTGTTATCAAAGACTTTATTACTTTTGTGAAACAATCTAAATTTTTGATTGTCATGTAGAAAATCAAGGTCAATGGAGTTACCGTGTTTGGTTCCTTATCTGTAAGTGGCAAAATTTACTGATAAAATGCAAAATACAGAGGATAAATGGTGATAAATCTCTTAACCCTATAACACCAAACATATATTTGATCCATGAGTTTTGAAGCCCTCTATGTGATAAGTGATATTTTTTTTTTCATGAAAAACCTGATGTATACAATTTGGTACATGCAATACACAGATAATCCACCAGGTGGAGGAATTCATTCACCAGAGGCCTTTCCAGTGACACTACACGACTGTCATTAATGAGGAAGGAGGAAGAACTGTGACAATTTTGAAAAGGAATTACCAATCGGTTAGACATGTTTGTGTTATGTTTTTGTTTGTTCAAAAATAATACTATTTGTGCATTGAAGACCTGATGTATCAAATATGGTACAAAATTGAAACTCATACATGGAAATAAATATTTGAAAAATGTTTTTTTTGGTTCAGAAGGACCAATAAAGGCTCCAGTTTCAAAGAACTGGAACTTTCTGTCAATGATTTAATGGTTCAGGCTTTACAGGGTTAAGAAAGTATCAATATAGAGAAAATTTCATTTGGGAACTGACTCAGATATTCTCTGTATTTTGCATTTTTTCAATGAAAATCACTTATTTTCCTATGTTTAATTCACTGATCATGTAGATGTTCATGAAAGTTCAGATTAAAGTTGATTATCATAATTTCAGAGACAGAGAAAAATGAAGAAAATGCATCTTTTCAAACAAAATATAACATTAACTGAGCATAAACTGTCTCCATCCACTGTCTCCATATTTGATGACCATGAAAAGACAACAAATCGGATTTTACACCAATTTTATTTACATGTGTTGATAGGATTAGTGGATCAATCTGGAAGGAAATATGGAAGCAAAAGATTCAAAATTCAACTATAAAAAAATTCTAATTGTGAAATTCAACTATTCAAAGAACATTCAACTATTAAAAAAATCTAACTATGAAATACAACTATTGAAAAAGAAAATCAACCATAAAAAATTCAAATTATGAAATACAACTATTCAAAGAAAATTTCAAGCGAAATGCAACTAATCAATATCTGATGGCACACATTTCCTTCCGTAGATCAACAGGTATTAAACAGTTTAGATCGGTGGAGGGTTTTGGTCACCGGTTGCTGTTTGTGTCTTTCTGGGTTAAATACTAATAAACCGGACCTACCTCTTTGTCTCCTCTGTCATCCTGGTGGGGTTGTTGGCGATATGTGGAACCAGTCTCAGGTATTTGCTGATCGTGTAGACCTGCGGTGGGTAAAACCCTCTGAGGTCTTTGAGGAATAGACCCGGGATGGGCTCCGACTCTGACACCCACTCCCCTTTGACTTGTCTGGCGATGGTGTCGAACAGAAAAGCCAACGACAGAGCGACAATCCCGACACCTCCATCGGTAACACGGCCATGCCTTCCAAAAGTGGTCCTCAGGTTCTGGGTGAAGTCCTCCAGCTGCTGGGGGGTCAGAGACGACTGAACAGCAGCGTAGTGGTTCTTCAGGTGATGTGAAGAGTTGAGCGACAACATGGTGAAGGGATGAGGGCCAGGACTGTAGTCTGGAAAAGGACAAATGTCTCGAGCGACAGTAGCCAAAAGGGCTGCATTCTCAGCAGAACACTGCAGGTTCCCCATCCTGAAAGGTCCAGAACTTCTGTGAAAAATACTCAACCAGATGACAGTTCCACTTCTGTGTGTGTCTGACAGACTGTCCTTGGATGTATAAATGCAACGGAGTCATCCAACATCCAAATCCATGATTAATTTTTAATTTCTAAGCTCCCTGTCCAACTCATGACCATGATTTTGTTTTTGTAACTTTGCAGTACAAATATTTAATTTGGTTGCAATCTTACCCACGCTTTTTTTTTTTTTTTTTTTTTAAACTGTAGCCAGTTTGACCACAGGTGTCAAACATGAGGCCCGGGGGCCAAATCCGGCCCGCCAAAGGGTCCAGTCCGGCCCTTTGGATGAATTTGTGAAATGCAAAAATTACAATAAGATATTAACAATCCGTTTCGTTCAGGTTCCACATTCAGAACAATTTAATCTCAAGTGGGCAGGACCAGTAAAATACAATCATAAAAACATAAATAATGACAACTTCAAATATTTCTCTTTGTAAATGTAAATATTTTCATGTATTTACACTAAAACAAAGTATAATTTTGCAAACAATGTGAACAGCCTAAAATGTCGTGAGGTAAGTACAATTTTAACAAGTGTTCAGAGAACGCAAACCTCCGCCAAGCACCCTGAACGGTGTGCATGAGTGGATCAACTATTTCTTTTTAAATTAAACCGTTTCAAGGTTGTTCCATACAACAGAAAAAGTTGAAGCTTGGTACCAGTCATGTGTATATCAAATTATATTAAATTCCAATCAATATTTGTTGAGTTATAACGAAGAATGTGTGGTAAATGGGATTTTCAATGTTAAATGTAAATGTCCACAGAGTCCACATTCCACAGTGGATGTGGACAATTTTGTGCCAGATACAAGATATTGTTTTAAGCTACGGGTGGATCAAATTGGAGGCTAATAGGAGTCATTTTGAATTTTTTTTTAGGAATTTCCGAAAATTGCTCAATGATGACAGATAGGAAAATGTGAGATTTTGTGACCTTGCTGTGACCTTGAACTTTGGCCTACTTGGCCCAAAATTTAATGGGTTAGTCCCAGGGCCTGGGCCTATCTGTGGGTACAATTTGGGAAAGATGGTTGGAATAGTTTTTCCGTAAAGTTGCTAACAAATGAACACACAAAGCAAAGTGATCACAGTACCTCCTGGCTGAGGTAACAATATTCTGCCTGTCACTCAATGTTTTGTGTGTTTGTAGATCCACTGTGATCTGTAAGTTATAATGTACATGTGTAAATGATAAACTGAGGCATAATTTTGTTAAAATTATACTTTTTTTTTTCAGTTTGTTCATGTTATTCACATCTTTTGAAAGGATAGTTTGCAGATGTAAACGTTTTCATAATGTAATTTAACTTTTTTTTTTTGCTCTAAAACAAAGAAAAGTTTGGAGTTGACATTATTTATATATTATTATGTTATTATTTTACTGGTTTGGCCCACTTCAGATCAAATTCAGCTGAATCTGGCCCGTGAACTAAAAGGAGTTTGACACCCCTGAGTTAGATTAAAATGTCCTGGACTCAGAAAACAGTGTGTTATTTATCAAGGTTTCCAGAATCCTCAAGGCCAAAAAATAAGACCGATGTCCCTGTATCTCACCTCTCTCAAAAAAATCACCCCTTTTAAGAATGTAAAAACTTGATGACCACCTGATCACGTTGCAGTCATGGTCATATTATCAAACAAACAGCTGGTGAGTGATTAACTACAGACTTAACATTATAATCCCTTTGTGACTCTACATCCAAGAACAGTCTGTCTCCAAATCTAGAGCGAATGACAAACTGTCCTCGTGATGGAGAAGATGCAGCGTCTTAATGAAGGCACAACTTCATTTGTTCACTGCACCTGAAAAACCACCGCACTGATGTTCAGTCCTCTGACCCTCCAGCAGCTGGAAGACTTAATAACAATGAGAGACGTCTCCTCCATCTAATTAGTTCTGTTTTCAGACTGAAAACAGCCATGGTAAAACTACAAATCACCTGCGTTTTCTGTACCGTTTGTGTTGTCAGTAGCTGAACTAAAGATCTGTTTGGAATCCAACAAACAAGGTCAGAACTGTCGGAGTTTAGTCTGAACTGTGGATCAACAAACAGTAACTTAGCAAAGATAAGAACATCCAGTGGTGTAGTGGTCCCTGGAGAAATGGGTATACCCTTAATTTCTGCCTTTTTTTTTTTAAGTTGTCCAGGAATATGTCATTTTAGAAACAGCTACATGTTAGACTACTCTATTTAGTTTACCCAAAAATCCTTCAGTAGTATTTGCTCACTATTATAAAATGATCATGACTTGATCAGAAGCAGTTTGTAGGTTTTATTGGTCACAAAAGCAGCTGCATGAATGGAAATGTATTCAACATGAGGCAAACATAGGATAACATTAACCTTTCATAACGTTAACCTTTCATAACGTTAGCCTTTCATAATGTTAGCCTACTCACACAGTTGAACTATTGGCAACAACATCTCTCCTCTAAATGTGCAGTCGTTTTTCCAGTAGTTTAAAATAGTGACTCATTCTGAAACCACCTTAAAACTGACTTCGGAATTATGTATTCCATCAAAGAAGGTTCTCTCCATATGTGTCACTCATTTGAAAGATGCTGACTGAAAAATAAGTATATATACACTGTATACCCTGGACTACACCACTGATAACATTCCACAACAAGTGGTTCCAGGCACAACAAACCCCACCCATCACACCAGTGGCAGCTGCTCGTCTTTCAGACAGAGGAAGCTCATTGTCAGCTTACATCAAAAAAAAAAAAAAAAAGTCAAGTTATTTAAACAGACATTCGGCCCTCTGTTCCTTTTTAAGAAAATGCTCAGTGACCTTATCGTACCAAGTAGGCGTCTTTTCCAGGGACTAGACCAGTGTCCTCTGAATGTCCAGCAGAGCTGGGCTGCTTAGATTGCCTTGGCCCATTGTGTTGTGGGTGTAAGACTTCAGCCTTTTTAAACAACAGATGCTCCTTTCACTCCAACCTAGCCAACAGTATGATTGATTTAACTATCTACAAAACAATATTAAACTCGAACAAGAAATGATTAAATTATGTAACTGAAACAAGAAAACTGTGAAATTATGTTAAATTGAAACAAGGAAGTCCAATGAGTGGGTTTTATTTACAGTGCAAGAAATGAACGAGTAATTTCGTAGTGGTTTCTCTCTCGATTTCACAGCAGAATGTGCGACGGTATTAAACTGAACTGTGTCAGTGAAGGAGGAGATCTCAAAATAGCTGTCAATCAAACGGGATTCAGCCTTTCGACTGATCCTCCAATCAGCACGTGGGATTCTGGCATCCAGCCCGGCCGAGCTCCGCCCACAGCTCCATTCACCCCCAGAGACGCCCGGCGTCCAGGGGCGGGACAACATCGTGGCATTTATCCAATTACCGTTCAGTTTTGAGGCAATGAAAAAAACAGTTCCACTCAGTCCCATTGAAGTGCATGGACGCTGAGAGTCTACGGACAAATGCACTGAGCAGAGATGGAGGAGAAAACAGAGACACGGGAATGGAGGAGAAGTGAACAACATCGAGTCTGTTGATTTGTGATAAAGCTGATTCTGAACGAATTCATCTTTGAGATGAATGTGTTCTAACACATTTGTAGTCAATAAAATGTCAACACAACCGAACAGATTTGACCATTTAATTTTTGTAATTTTAGGGGAAGCCGGGCTTCCCTAGCGGTCTATGAGAAATCGCCACTGCATCACACATACTGTAGCTTATTTTGGCATCGATCCAGCTGATGTCAGCTTATCAGTTGCCTCTATATATGTGCCAAGTTTGAAGTAAATTGAAACAAAATGGATGTTTTTTAGAGACATATGAAATTTTGCCCATTATAAGTAAATGGGAGAAGAAAAAAGATTTTAAAAATTCATAAAAAATGTAAACTTAAACCTGCTTTTCCCAAAATGTAATCAAGATTTAAGATTCAATTTATGTGTCATTTCCACATATAAAATACACAAAAACATGTATCTAATCACATTTGTTCTGGGTCACTGGTAGTCTATAACCCACTGTGGTTTGAATTCAACAGTTTTGCTGCTAGAGTTTGTTAGATAGAAGATAGAATAGAGATAGAATAATTTATTGACCTTGCATTGTGCAATACAACAAAATTTAAAAGCTCCTCACTGGTCATTCACTCCCACACACACACTCCCACACACACACACACACACACACACACACACACACGCAGATATCAAATAAATCATATGCACACAATTCAGACACATTCACCATCATATGCCTCCTTCAAATCACAACTTAAAGACTGGATGAAGGAAAACCAAGCCTGTGACCATCAGTAGATCATCCTCACTGTGTTCTGTGTGTTTTTAGGATGTTTTTCATTTCTGTCTACTGTCTTTTTATGATGTCTTTTACAATATTTTGCCTTTTTGTCAACTGTCTTTCTTGTCACCTGCCTAGGGACTACAGATGGAAATTAGCACTGCTGCTACAATCTGGCATATTTACAGCTGCAATTGTTGTAGATGTTCATTAACCCTTTCATACACGAATTATGAGAGCCTTAATCAAAAATTTTTCCTGAGTGTTTTTATTCTTCTTCAGGCATGAAAAAAACAATGCGATTGAAAATTTCTTCTGAAAGATAAATTAAAATAAATAAACAAATACATGAAAATAATTTTAAAAAAAATTTAAAAAATACATTAAAAAAAATAATAATGAAAAAAAAAAAAAAAATTCTTATGGACCTATTTTTCATGAAGTTGCAAAAATGTCCACTCAGCTGGACACCACACATTTAATTTTTGACGCACAGAAACATGTATTTACCAATAAATTGTGTGAAAACTATGGGGAGGGCTTTGTGATTCTGGGGGTTTATGCTCAGGAGAGATCTACATAATGTTACCAATTCATGTCAGAAAAGATATGTAGTGTCTTAAAACTTTAATAAAGATATGTGTGGGAAAAAAAAAACAAACAACAAAAACAACAAATCCATGAATATAGAAGAGAAAAGCTGTAGAATAGCTGTCCACTGTAGTGACCAGTATGTATGAAAGGGTTAATATGCACTGTCCCTATTAAATAAATAAATAAATAAATAAATACAGTGGTAAAGTGCATAAGAAATAAAGTGCAATGCAGTGATAAAGAAAATCAAGAAAACAAGTCCCTATGTAATTCAGTTGGTGGAGGGGAGGGGCAGTGGGGTGTGTGGGTGGGTGGGGGGGTAAGAGTCCAGTTCATGAACAGCTGAACAGCAGTTTGTTTATTTATTCTGAATCTAACAAACAGCTGGTATTATTTGTTACAGGTATTATTTGTGCGAACGTGGTATACGATATTTTGTCCGTGCTGTCTTTTCTTATATTCATTATTTAATAGGTCTTATGTATTTATTGTATTTTTTTTTGTTTGTTTTTTGTAGTTTTGTTTGTTTGTTTGTTTTTCTCTCTCTTCTGCCCAGTTTACTCAGTCCTGGTTGTAGTTACTGTTACCATTATAATTATCACCATGGTTGTTATTGTTTGTATTGTAGATACTTTCTTGTGAGGGTGTTCGCCACCTTCTTCTCTCTTGCCCCCCCGATGTCAGGTCCGGCATTGAAATGTGGTTCAACAAAACTCATAATAAACACAGTAGAATATCAAAGGGAGCTTCATATACTTTATGAAGTTACCCTTGGCAAAGCAAATTTGTTCAGCACCAAAAGGAACCAGACTACCATTCTACTGTTAGGATGCTGGACAAGACAAGTAGAAAAAACAAACAAACCAAAAACAATACCTCTTGTCTCCCCTTGGGGTGGGGTAGGGGGTGATAATAGTATAATACAGTGATTTTTTTTTGTTTTTTTTTTTTTTTATATTTATCAACAAAATATACAAAAATAACAGTATAACAGTGCCTTATAACAAACATGGCATTGTGAATGTGCATCGGCAACAAATGGGAACAATTAAATTTCGAGAGAGAGGGAAAAAAAAGAAAAAAGAAACAAAATCAGTCTGCAAGGGGAGGTTAGTTCATTGTTCATTTGAGTCCAGGGGAAAGTCACATAAATAAGAGTGAAGTTTTACAGCATTGGGTCTTTTCATACATTTTAAGGATTTCAAGTACAGTTTGAGTTATTTTGAAAACACAAAAGTTGGGTGGGAATTTTTGACATTTGCTTTTGTGAATACAGAATTTAGCAATACATAAAATCACATTAATACAGAGTTCTTCTTTTTTGTTATTTACCAGAACACCAAGTGTTAGGTCATCTCTTGTAAAATAATACGTAGATGATGGAAATATTTCTTTTAACCAATTTTGTAATTCTGTCCAAAACGCTTGCACCATACGACAAAAGAAAAATAAATGGTCTGTTGTTTCAGTATCGGTATTGCAGAATGTACAACTGTTATCCTGTACATTGAAACGAATTCTTAGTAACTCTTTTGATGGGTAGATATCGTTCATTATTTGAAGTGTGTTTCTTTGGCTTTGGGAGCTACAGGTAAGGATAAATACATTGTTCTTAGCTTTGAAATTGTACTTTTGTTGAATTTGAACAAAATGTCATTTTTATTTTGTAAACCAGGGAAAAATTCATCAGTAAGACATTTTCTAATAAAGGAATTACAACATTTTTTATCTAAAATAGATATTCCATGAATCATCGGAATAGGAAGATGGGGTTGTGCTTTTTGATGGGCTAAGAAGTTTTTGGATAGAAAAATAAATTCTTTGGGAAGAGCATTACGTAAATCCATAAAGTCTAAGAGAGAGGGATTAAAGTTATATTTTGTGCAGAATTGTTCATAATCTAATAAATTTCCTTCATCATCCATAAAGTGTAGTATTGACCAAATATTATTTTCATACCAGTCTTCATAAAATAGAGATTTGTTGCGATGTAGAATATATCAGTTTAGTATAATACAGTGAGTGATGCTGGGAATCAGGCTTTTGCTCATGAGTCTCTTTTTTTTTTTAACCAATAGAGGGCAGCAGATCTTTATAGAAAAGACATATTGTCAGTCGGTCTGCAGGTGAAAATATCTGACCATTCATTACTGCAAAGTCATGTAAATGCATTAGATATAATCACTTTGTATTTTTGACACAAAACTGTGAGAGAAAATGACTAAAAGTGGCAACTATTTGCACAAGTTCTCCACTGGATGATTCCACTGATTAAAAAGTGAATAATGCACAAATACAATAGTACAAGTGATTTAGAAGAGCTTTGTACTTTTGTATAGATGAGGTAGAGTACGCAGTGAGAGTAAAAGGTAAAAAGAGTCCATGCACGAGTCCACATATGCACTGATGTCCAGCCCACAAACCTTCACAAATGTTCTAGTGTATGTAAAGTCAGATGAATCAGTGCTTTGTGGTGGTGTCGCAGGGGAATATTGGCCAGTGGCTACGAACGCTGCTGCTGCTGCTGCTGCTGCCGCTGTCGTTCTGACAGCAACCAAAACCCTGATGAGATCCCAGACAAGTTCAATGTCCAGAACAAAGACCCCCAGCACAAACACTGCTCGTACTGATGGGAGGTTTGATGCTTTTGGGTGAAGACTAGAAACACTGACATGTCAGATTATTGGCCTTTGTGTTAAAAAATCTTCATATTATTTTTCACAATTTAAATAAGGTTAGAATTCAAAAGTTGTTCATTTGTGCATGATCTTTTAAATTCTGGCCACCTACTAAAATTTGCACATTGTAAACAAAAAAAAAAATTACAAGACTAGCATCTGTCTCCCAAGTGTGCCTAAAACGCACTATTTCTTCCATTATAACCACTGTTTTTGATCCGAAAGCCATTAAAGCATAAATCCTGCTTTTACTGATATCTGGGCTTCATTTGAGAGGTGAGGGTCGAAATTAATTTATTAATGTTGGAGTTAATCATTGACATATGCCAGGCTGCAAAAATCAAATAATATGTAATTCAGTTTTATGTAGCATTTTGAAAAACAAAACAAAACATATTTTGTGTTTTTTGCATCAAAAAATGTAGTGACATGATGAAAAGAGATTGTTTAAAGGGTTAAAAAAATCAAAAATCAATAATTATTTGATATGTATGATTAGGGCGGACCTTGATTTACAAAAACAAAATCCAATTAGAGCAGAAAAATAAATCAATATATATATATATATATAAAAAATATATATATATATATATATATATATATATATATTATATATATATATAATATTTAATAGTTGATTTATAGGTGTGCCTTCTTGCACACTGGTGACAGAGTCTAGCATTTTTGAACATTTGACCTAGCGCCAAAAATAATAATAATGCAAATTAACCAATGTTGGAGTTAATCATTGACATAGACCAGGCTGCAAAAATCAAATAATATGTAATTCAATTTTTATGTAGCATTTTGAAAAACAAAACAAAACATATTTTGTGTTTTTTGCATCAAAAAATGTAGTGACATCATGATGAAAGAGATTGTTTAAAGGGCTAAAAAAATCTAAAATGAATAATTATTTGCTATGTATGATTAGGGCTGACCTTAATTTACAAAAATAAAATCAAATTAGAGGCAGAAAATAAATCAATATATAATATTTAATAGTTTGATTTATAGGTGTGCCTTCTTGGCACACATGGTGACAGATGCTAGTATTTTGAACATTTGACCTAGCGCCAAAAATAATAATATGCAAATTAACCAATGTTGGAGTTAATCACTGACATAATGCCAGGATGAAAAAATAAAATAATATGTGATCCATTTTTTTATGTAGTATATTGAAAAAAATAATTTTTTGTGTTTTTTTGCATCCAAAAAAAAAGGTTTGTTACATTACAAACACGGCATTTAAAGGGTTAAAAAATGTGACAATTATTGAGTATTTGGTATTTTTATTTACAGCTCAAGTTGATGAAATAGAAAAAAAGTAAAAGAATTAAAAACAACTATATGAAATTTGTTTTTGACATTATTCCACAAGTGTGCCAAAAAGGCACACTTGGTGCTTAGTAAGGGCCTTGGTGGACAGGATACCGGAGGGTTAAAATGCGAGGGTTCTTATAGAGTTAGAACACAGTGAATGTCACATCTGCGCGTTCATCTTCTGTTCCTTTTATTGTGGCCTCTTACATTTTGATTTCTCAGTGTGTTTTCTTCTTAACCCTTTATCAGGCAAGTGACTATTTTTGGTAATTTACAACAAAAGTGACAGCAACAGTTCCGGTGAGGACAGCGAGTCAACAATCTCAGGTCCTAGCGAGGTTATTATCGTTAACGAAAACTGATGAAATGACAAAAACTAGAATTGGAAAAAAAAACATTTTTGTTGAAAAACACTGTTCTAGGTGCTTTTTCGTAATGGAAACGCAAAAATGCCGAATGGAGTCGGTATCACGTAGTGCAGGGGTGGCCAACCCTGGTCCTGGAGAGCCACTATCCTGCATGTTTTAGATGTTTCCCTCTTCCAGCACACCTGACAGTTGTTATCAGGCTCCTGCAGAGCTTGATGAGAGGCTTATCATTTGAATCAGGTGTGTTGGAAGAGGGATACATCTAAAACATGCAGGATAGTGGCTCTCCAGGACCAGGGTTGGCCACCCCAGACGTAGTGGAAACATGGCATAAGATGACACATTACACTGGTCTACAATTTTTTAGAAATGATCTGCTTCAGAGATTAAATGTGCTAAATGTTGCGTATTTAATAAGATTGATTGGAAAATAAATGACAAAAGTGCTGGTTTGCTGATGTTTTCAAGGTATATGATTAAGTGTTATTACACATATATATTGGTTTATGTACATTTATATACAGGAGGTCCTCAGGTTACACAGTACTCGACCTACGCTGTTTCGACTTTACGACGCCTGAGTCTCGTCCACCAGTTTGTCTCCAGCCCCATAGTGTAGCGTGTCTGTGTTTGTGCTCTGTAATTTTCTCGGTATCCTTGCCTTTTTCACCTTCCTTTTTCACATCATGGCACCAAAAAAGAAAGCAGGATCTTCTAGCGATGCTGGTCCAGCCAAGAGGAAAGCCATTACGATGGAAACGAAGCTGGATATCATCAAAAGGTCGGAGAAAGGCGAGACGCCGACGAACATCGGTAAAGCCTAATACGTGTATTTGGATATTTATTTAGAGATTTAGGGGGTATTTAAAGGGTTAATTCCGACTTATGCGGAAATTCAGGTTACGTCGCCAGCGTAGGAACGGGACTCGTTCGTAACCCGAGGACCTCCTGTAATAGTTTTATAAATCGTCCACTAAATAGAACCTGTAAAGTGAATGTATTCTAATGTGCAGACAGTGTTTGGAAGTAGATCTTGTAGCTCTGAGACAAATTTTCCTTTTGAGTCAAACCCATTCTCTCGTTAATTCTTGAATTTCACATTTTGACCCAAGGCTGTATCTTGGAAAGTTCAGCCAACCAGCATTTTTGACTTGACTTTTCTTTATCAGTGACTCTCATGTGGTAAAATTTCATTACTTTTATTCTGGAGGCATTTTCCTTGCAGACCAGTGTTATCGGCCACGTCTCTAGGACAATGGTGGAGTGCAAAGCTTACCGCTGCACAAACAACAAGTGCAAACTCATGCTTTCCACTCAGTCTCGCTCACTGACTGCTGCTTGTTTACTCGCATTCGATCTCCCGGAATCAACGTGGGTACGTCACTATGTCCGGCAATGGTCACTCCCCATAGGTTCTGCCCTCGCATGTAATTCACATAATAATAAGGTCCAGTGCAAGGTTATTATCGTTAACGAAAACTAACGAAATGATGAAAACTAGACTTTTGTTAACGGAAATAAATAAAAACTAGAATTAAAAGAAAAAAAAAAACGATCACTAACTGAAACTGATTAGTGACTAACTAAAACGTATAAAAATTATGGATAAAATTCCTTTCGTTTTCATCAATGTCGGATTGATACAAAATCGATTTATTCGACTCAAGCAATTTAGCTAGCGCACCATATGGTACTTCATGATCCGTCGCTTGTCGTTTAGGTCGTCTTCTGGTCCCCACTGTACCTGGAAACATGGAGACTAAAGTTGGGAGAAAGCAGCAGAGTCCTGTCTGGGATTATTTGAATACGGCGGTGAAAAAGATAAAAGATATCACCAAAACTAAAACTAAACTAAAACTAAGCATTTAGAAAAAAATGTAAACTAATAAAAACTAGCAAACCTGCTGTAAAAACAAATTAAAAACTGAATTAGAGAAAAAAAAGTCAAAACTAAATTAAACTAAACTACAATGAAAAATCCAAAACAATTAAAACCTTGGTCCAGTGTAGTGCACTTATCGCAATTTTTTTTTTTTTTTTTACTGAATTAGTGCCTCTCTTACTTATAAGTAACATACAAAGCACAATTAACCCATAATGACTCAAACATCCACCATCTACCAAAATAATCTACTGATATAAACTGTTCAGTACCTGTTGGTTCATTAATCATCAGTCTTAGACGCACGGTGGAGGTGATACCAAAAACTAGTACCGGGTACAGGCTACCAGATTCCAGGTCCTTTTTCGTAATGGAAACGCAAAAAGGCCAAGTCGAGTCGAGCTGGTACCATGTAGTGGAAACCAAGGTTATAATAGTTTTGGATTTTTCATTATAGTTTAGTTTTATTTAGTTTTGGCTTTTTCGAGTCCTGTCTGGGATTTATTTGAATACGACGGAGAAGAAGGTAAAATATACGAGAAAACTAAAATTAATACTAAAACTAAACATTTAGAGAAAAAAAAGAAAACTAATAAAAACTAGCAAACCTGCTCTAAAAACAAATTAAAACTAACTGAATTAGAGAAAAAAAAGTCAAAACTAAATAAAAACTAAACTATAATGAAAAATCCAAAACCATTATAACACTGGGTCCTAGTCGACGTAGACCATTCACATTTATTTTTGTAAATGTCCATATGTTACTGTGTTTTGGAAGGTGATTGGGGACGTACTGTACCATGTGTTGGGTTATTCAGTTCCACTGATTCCTGATGTTCTACAGGGTGGGGAAGCAAAATTTACAATGAACATTTAGTTGTTTTTTCTCAGCAGGCACTACGTCAATTGTTTTGAAACCAAACATACAGTCTACTCTCGTTATACCGCCAACTTCCGTTCACGGCCAAATTGGCGGTATAGCGAAAATGGCGTTACAACGGGTTGCGTCCATAATGTGCATGTCTTTACTATATGATGTCTATGCTGCCTCCGTTAACCCGTTCTAATTGCGTTTCTAAATAAATCTTGATTCTGTTATGTTGTAAGGGATCATTTAAAGTGGGAAAACATTTTAAGCATTATTATACCGTGTCGGGAAATGACACCCCATCATCTTGAGGCTTTGGCTTAATCCCACGTCCTCTTCCCGACATCCTGACCTACTGAGTGTTCTGCGATAAATGAACGGTGGCCGTTCCGTAGACCTACTCGTAGCTTGTCGCGATCAGCGTCTGGCGCGTTTGTTTCAGTGCATTGTTAAAATTTATGTGTACTCGATGGCAATCACGCTGGCGGTATAACGGTCGGGAAATCAATGGTATAAAGTGTTGTTTGTGCGTGGAACTGGGCTGGCGGATGGCGATAGGCGGAAATGGCGGTAGCTAATGGAATAATGCATTGGGGATTTTTGTGCAATGGTTTTGGTCGGCGGTGAGCGAAAATGGCGGTATAACGGCGGGCGGTTTAACGAGAGTAGACTGTATATTGATGTCATAATCATACCTAACACTATTATCCATACCTTTTCAGAAACTTTTGCCCAATAGAGTAATCAGGAAAGCAAACGTCAAAGAGTGTGGGATTTGCTGAATGCACTCGTCACACCAAAGGAGATTTCAAAAACAGTTGGAGTGTCCATAAAGACTGTTTAGAATGGAAAGAAGAGAATGACTATGAGCAAAACTATTACGAGAAAGTCTGGAAGATACTATTAAAGAAGAATGGGAGAAGTTGTCACCCGAATATTTGAGGAACACTTGCGCAAGTTTCAGGAAGCGTGTGAAGGCAGTCATGAGAAAGAAGGATGACACATAGAATAAAAACATTTTCTATTATGTCAATTTTCCTCGGTGGCAAATAAATTCTCATGACTTTCAATAAACTAATTGGTCATACACTGTCTTTCAACCCTGCCTCAAAATATTGTACATTTTGCTTCCCCACCCTGTATATCTTTGTAGCTTTCGGGACACTACCATTCTTAAATAGGACAAATACTTGGTTAAAATACTCTTAATAGTTGTAACAAAAAAAACAAACAAAACAAGGAACTGGGGGAAGGCAACCATTCCATCAAAGGACCAGTGGACTCCACAACTGAAGAAATATTTCTAATGGAAAAATGAACACAGAGTGAGACTGCAAGAACTACAACTGGATAAAAATGGAATAAATGGACTATATTTACACAAAAACAATAGACTGACTGTTGCTACCCAAGCACAGTGTTTTCTTTTGTACTCATTTGTGCTCTTGTTTGTCTGTTCTTTTTTTTTTTTTTTGGGGGGGGGGCTTTTTAGTTTGTTTTTGACAGTTTCTTTCTCTCTTTTTTTGGGTTACTGTTACAGTTCTACATACAACTCAATAAAGATTAAGTTCCAAAAAAACAAACAAACAAAAACAAAACATTATCAGTTCCAGTGTGGTCTCCAGGGTCTGTAAGGTCCACCTGTGCATGAACAGTGAGTGGACCTGCTTTGTTCGGTACCATGAAGTAATGGTACTAATGTAAGGAATGAAGTTCAAAGGGCTCATGTAGATGTGGACAGGGTCTGGACCAGCACTGATGTGGGTCTAATGTTCTAAAAGAGATGTTCTAATGTTCTAAATGTTCCTTCACATTACATGTGTTGTTCTTGTATTTTATTATTTTTTTATCTATACATCTTGCATTTAAATCTCCACCAATGAGGTTCTGTTTTCATCGGGGTTTGTCTGTTTGTCTGTTTGTTAGCAACATAATTCAAAAAGTTATGGATTATTATGGATTTTGATGACATTTTCAGGAAATGTTGATACTGGCAGAAGGAACAAGTGATTAAATTTTGGTGGTGATTGGGGGGGGGGGGGGGGGGGGGGGTTGATCTGCCTTGGTGGAGGTCTGAGCTCCGGAGTGCTTTTCTAGTTTGTTTGTTACCTCCGCCAAGGAGGTAATGTTTTTGCCAGGGTTTGGTTGTTTGTTGTTGCTTAGTTAACAAGATAACTCAAAAAGTTATGGACAGATTTTCAGAAGGCAGAAGGAACAAATGATTACATTTTGGTGGTAATTGGGGGGGGGGGGGGGGACTGATCTACCTGGAGGAGGTCTGCACTCTCCAAGTGCGTTTCTAGTTTATTTATTTATTGCCACTCTTGGGTAAGGAACCAAATATGGTCACTTCATTGACCTTGATTTTCTAAATCTCAAAAAAAAAGATAATTACTTTAGTGAAATTTTTCTGAAGTCTTGTTCTGTCCAAAAACACACTAAGGTTGACCTTTTGAATTTCAGAGTATTTCTGAGTGTCCCATAAAGGGTTAAATACACACACACACACACACACACACACACACACACACACACACACACACTGGAAACAGCATATAGTATTTGTAACACAAGTGGGCTGTTCTCATAACATCCACAAGTTTACCCTCACGTCACTTCTCCTACCATCAGGTGTGCTCCTCAAACACATCCGAGCCGCCCCGTGCGTAACCATGTGTGCGCGAGACGCATAGGTGGAGGTACCGGTGCCAAAGGCTTGTGTGTGTGTGTGTGTGTGTGTGTGTGTGTGTGTCACGCGCGCGCGCGGAGGCGTGGTCCATGCGTCGCGCGTTGCTAAACGCAGATTTGGCATATAAACGCAAATGAGCAGTGGTCCGCACAGCCCACAGCTCACAGACGGACCTGCGGAATTCCACAGGTCCTGCAGACATCTGGGAGCTCACAGCTGCAGCCTGCATGGACCAACTGCACTGGGTCTGGGATGGATGGAACTAGAGGAGCCTTGGACTGGAAAACTAGCATCCCAGAATAATCTGTATACAACTGGAATATTTCTGCTTTGTATTTTATTTATTTTTTATCACTTTGACACATTTTAAAGGTAGGAATAACACTTTACTAAGTACTTCTACTGAGGAAATAATGTTCTAGACTTTGATTTGGTTTCATTAAATTGTTCTAAAGTAGTTTTTGCGATAGAATAGAGACTCCAAGTGTGAACAAAAGAGCAAACTAGCCCCCCTGGTTTGAGTCCAGTCTCCACATCCAGACCTCCCTGCCTGCCCGGTACAGTATGTGAGCACATACAGTACAGTAGCCCGCGCATGCGCACTTAATCCAACTTCACGCTCTGCAACAGGAGGGATGAAAGCTGACTGTACACTGGTGCCACTGTGGGTTTAGATGCAGTGACCTGCACATGCACTCAGCCTGCAAGAACCTGTTGTTTGGACTGAAGGTCTGTGGAGTTACAGCATTTTTAACCTCCTGAGACCCAGAAAAGTACAAGTCTGGATTTTTTGGCTTTTTTTTTTTTTTTTTTTTTAATATATTTTTTAATTAAATAATTGCCTATATTGGAAACATCATGATGCAACAGTTTTTCAGATGCATTTTTTTAATGGAATGTCTTTTGTGGTGCACTTTTTTTTTTTTTAGTTATTTTTTTATTTTTTGTTTGTTTGTTTGTTTGTATAAATTTGAGAACTCATATGTCTTAGGAGGTTTATTGCCTATATTGGAAACATCATGATGCAACAGTTTTTCAGATGCATTTTTTTTAATGGAATGTGTTTTGCGGTGCACTTTTTTTTTTTTTTTCGGTTGTTTTTGATTTTTGGTTTGTTTGTTAGTTGTTTTGTATACAGCTGTGAAACTCATAGCTGGTTCTTAGGAGGTTAAATGCCTATATTGGAAACATCATGATGCAACAGTTTTTCAGATGCTTTTTTTTTAATGGAATGTCTTTTGCCGTGCACTTATTTTTTTTAGTTGTTTTTTTACATTTTTTTTTTTAAATTTAATTTACTTTATTTATTTTTTATATAAAGCTGTGAAACTCATAGCTGGGTCTTTGGAGGTTAAACTGAAACAGAAACAGGGCTCAAAGTGAACCTGGTCTACTTAAAATTAGATATCACAGAGGGGATAGAATTCTAAGGACCTTCCTTAAAATACCATTAAACCTGGTTTTTGGTTCCTTTTTTATAGTAAATGTAAATACTCATGCCTTCTTTTAATTCTATTCTATGTAAGTGTATGTTTCTGCATCATATTCCAGGGGTTCATACTTCCAGCTGCACTTATCCAGCATCAGCGTTTGGCATTTCCTCCACCATGAAGCAGCCTCTTCCTGTGCACGGCTGGCTCGGATTGGCCGGTCTGCTCCTGTGTTTGACCCAGACCGTCCTCTCAGCGGTCCTCACCAACTCCACCAGGCTGGAGTCCATCCTGGATCAGTACAGGGACAAGGACGAGGAGTGGTGGAAGGCCAGGTCGAGAGGGAGGAGAGCCATCAGCGAAGGAGACATGCACCTCATCCTGGACCTGCACAACAAGCTGCGAGGACAGGTCCACCCTCCAGCTGCCAACATGGAGTACATGGTAAGAACAAAGCACAGCCGCTGCAGCTCTGAGGGATTCACTTCATGGGAGTTTCATTACCTCCACCAGGAGCTATTGTGATCACTTTGCTTTGTTTGTTTGTGTGCTTCTTTGTTAGCAACTTTACGGGGAAAACTATTCCAACCATCTTTACCAAATTGTACCCACAGATAGGCCTAGGCCCTGGGACCAACCCATTAAATTTTGGGCCAAGTAGGCCAAAGTTCAAGGTCACAGCAAGGTCACAAAATCTACAATTTTCCTATCTCTCATCTTTGAGCAATTTTCGAAAATTCAAAACGACGCCGATTAGCCTCCAATTTGATCCACCTGTAGCTCATAACAATATGTTGAATCTGGCACAAAATTGTCCACATCCACTGTGGAATGTGGACTCTGTGGACATTTACATGTAACACTGAAAATCCCATTTACGACACATTTTTCATTATAACTCAACAAATATTGATTGGAATTAATAGAATTGGACATACACATGACTGGTGCCAAGCTTCAACTTGTTCTGCTGTATGGAACAACCTGGAAACTGTTTAATTTAAAAGAAATAGTCGATCCACACATGCACTGTTTGGGGTGCTTGGCGGAGGTTTGCGTTCTCTGAACACTTGTTTAGTTTGTATTTAGTTGTACAAGTGCATTCAGTTCTTCTTATATTGAGTCAATTTTACTTTTGATTCACTTTGGTAGTGTCTGTATTTACTTATTTATACAGTCACGGACCAAACTTGTAACACTCTTTGGATTAATGTGATTTATTTACTGTATAAAAATGCTTTGAATCATTCTTCAGCGTTCATCACAAATGCAGGGAAATAAATCAACCAAAACCTGAAGCAGATATGCTTCTGAAAACCTTTGACCACAACTATATAAGGTAAAAAAGTTGGATAAAATAAGAAATTACTTCAAATATGAATCACAAAACCATTGTTTTTTTAAAGGTCATATATTTCAGTTCTACAAAAGCAACAAGTTGATTTTATCTTTTATTTTAGGTTGTGTTGCATTGTTTAGTGTCATTTTTCATATTGTCACTTCACTAAAATATATTGCCTAATTTTTTTTGACAAAAATGACTTTTTTTTGCCAAAATCATCAAATACTCAAATTTTGTGTTTCCTGAAAAATCAGAAAAAAAACTACTTAAGCAATTATTATAGGAAGGTAAAGATGTAGTGTTGCTGTTTTAGTTTTAGTCTTAATGTTCATTTGCTCTAATCTAAACTGTTAACCACATATATGTGTGTGTTTATGTATAATCTCCTAAAATAATTCTTCATGTCAGTTTTTTGGGACAAAAGAGTTTTTTTCGCCTAAATCATCAAATACTCAACTTTTGTGTTTCCTGAAAAATCTGAAAAACCTACTTAGGCAATTATTATGAGAAGGTGAAGATGTAGTTTTGGTGTTTTAGTTTTAGTCTTGATATTCATTCGCTCTAACCCTAGAATAAACCTTTGGCCACAGCTATATAAGCTAAAAAAGTTGGATAAACCATAATTACATCAAATATGAAGTACAAAGTTGATTTTATCTTATATTTTAGTTGTGTTGCATTGTTTAGTGTAATCTTTTATGTATAATCTCACTAAAATAATTGCCTATGTCTTTGTTTTTGGGGAGGGGGGGCAAAAATGACTTTTTGCCTAAATCATCAAATACTCAAGTTTTGTGTTTCCTGAAAAATCTCAAAAAAACTACTTTGGCAATTATTATAAGAAGGTGATGATGTAGTTTTGCTGTTTTAGTTTTAGTCTTAACGTCCATTCGCTCTAACCCTAGAATAAACCTGCCTCCACTTGTGTTATTTAAGCTGATAACAGGATGTGGATTTGAACAACATGTGTTTTTGTGCATGAAGAAACTACTCTCTGCGATTGAGTCTCTGAAATTTAAACCTTGGCTCCTCTTTGACCAAAATCAGCTGAAGAAAGTCAAATAAGTCAGAAAAAGAAAAGATTTGATCAGTTAGAAGTCGAAGCCACCGTTTGAGTAGCTCCGGCTCCGGCCTCACGTTCGCCCGCCCTCGCTGACCCTGGCCCGAAGCCAGCGTTCACCCCCCGCAGTGTTGTCCTGGCCCTTTACCTCAACCACCCCCCCCTCCCCTCACCCTCCCCTCACCCTCCCCTCCCTTCCTGCCCTCCGTCTCCCACTCCATCACTCCATGTCTCCTCCTCCTGCCTCGCTCCTTGGCTTTCTCGATCCTCACAAGCTTCCCCTCAGGCTTTTTCTTCACCCTGCTCCCACTTTCACCCCCCCCCCAACCCCCCCCCGCATCCTTTGCAGCTCACTCAAACCCTGGCAGAGGCCAATGTTATCTTTTATTTGATCCTCCACGCATCTCATTTTGGGTGCCACAGCGGTGAATCTATTTCAAACATGTTGAGCCTCAGCGTTTGAAGTGCGGGGTACAGTAGTGTAAATGTATGTTATGTACACTAATCCAGTGTTTCTTCAGTGAGGGATACTATTACTGATGATAATGATGTGGTAAGGCAGGGAACTGATGAGGGCCAACTATTTGGATTTCAGATTGCAGGACTTGGAGGCCAAAGGGACTGCACTTCACTGTAGATTTGACAAAGCTGTTCCGCAGCGCTGTGTTTGTTCATCTAAAACACATGTGTCAAACATGCGGCCCAGGGGCCAAAACCGGCCCGCTAAAGACTCCAATCCGGCCCTGGGACAAATTTGTGAAATGCAAAAACTACACGGAAGATATTAACATTCAAGGATGTTAAATCATTTTAGGTCCATTCAATCTAAAGTGGGTCAGACCAGTAAAATACTATCATAATAACCTATAAATAATGAAAACTATTTTTTTTCCCCCTTTGGTTTAGTGCAAAAACAGAAAAATTACACAAGTGTTTATATTTACAGAGTAGCCTTTCACAAAAAATGTGAATAACCTGAACAAAAATGTCTTAAGTATGTGGAATTTTAACAATATTCTGCCTGTTATTCAATGTTTTGTGTATTTGTAGATCTGTAAGTTGTGATTCACATCTATAAATGACAAAACTAAGGCATAAATATTGTTAAAATTGCAATTATTTTTCTTAAGAATTTTCAGGTTCATATTTGTTGATGTTACGTTTAAGTGCAGCTCGTACATGTAAACATTTTCATTAAGGAATTTTGCTTTTTTCACTCAAAAACATAGAGAAAACATTGGAGTTGACATTATTTATCAGTTCTTATCCTATTATTTATATTATTTCACTGGTCTGGCCCACTTTAGATCATATTAGGCTGAATGTGGCCCCTGAACTAAAATGAGTTTGACACCTCTGATCTAAAACAACAGTAGCTGCTTTTTCTGAGACCTCTTTAAAGGCGCTAAATGTAGCATTAACACCTTTTAATATTAAAGATAACCTGAAATCATCGTAGGGGAATAAACAGAACTAGAAAAGTACCGTACTTTCCGGACTATAAGCCGCTACTTTTTTCTCGTTTTGAACCCTGCGGCTTATACAGCGATGCAGCTCGAGTATAGATTTATACGGGCTAACGGCCACCAGGGGGCGATCTAGCAGGAAGAACAAAAGTGAGACAGACAGGTGGAAGAGGTGATGCGGAGAGGAGAAGCTTTAATCTTAACTTTTAACAATCATTTTGAGTGTCATGCACAAATGCTCATCATGGAAAACACACGAAGAAATGCATATGATGCAGCTTTGAAGTTAAAACCAATGGATGCGTCTGTCTAAGAAGGAAATAGAGCTGCAGCACGGAAGTGCCATTGAGCAACAACGGAGGAGAGACTGAGAAGGTGTGTGACAGAGCTGAGGCTGTTCAACTCTGACACTGAAGAAGACGAGTGCAGTGGTTTAATGAGCAGAAGGAAGATGAAGCTACAGATCAATGACTTTTCTGGGTTTTTTAAAAAGCCATTTTACTGCCGTGTTACAGGCACTGTTTGGGAAAAAAGCAGTGAAGGTATGGAAATAAATGTTTAAATAATCTTTCTGTTTAACATCTTTCTGTGTAAACTTCTCATGTCACAACGTGGACACCTGTGGCTTATAGTCAAGTGTAGCTTATATTTCGGTGTGCCTCGGAAAGCACAGACCTCCGCCAAGGTAGATCAGTCCTCCCAGCCCCCCCTCCCGATCACCACCAAAATTGAATCATTTGTTCTTCGCGCCAGCATCAACATATTCCTGAAAATTTTATCAAAATCCGTCCATAACTTTTTGATTATCTTGCTAACAGACAAACAAACAAACTAGAAAAGTACTCGGAGAGCGCAGACCTCTGCCAAGACAGATCTGTCGCCCCCCCCCCCCCCCCCCCCCCCCCCCCCATCACCACCAAAATTTAATCATTTGTTCCTTGTGCCAGTATCACATTTCCAGAAAATTTCATGAAAATCCATCCATAACTTTTTGAGTTATCTTGCTAACTCACCAACAAACAAACCCTGGCAAAAACATAACCTCCTTGGCGGAGGTAACAAACAAACTAGAAAAGCACTCAGGGAGCTCAGACCTCCACCAAGGCAGATCAGTCCCCCCCCCCACCACCACCACCCCCACCAAAATTTTTTATTTGCTCCTTGTGCCAGTGTCAACATTTCCTGAAAATTCCATCCAAATCTGTCCATAACTTTTTGAGTGATATTGCTAACAGACAAAACAAACAAAAAATCTGCCCCCCCCCCCCCCCCCCCCATCGGCACCAAAATTTAATCATTTGTTCGTTTTGCCAGTATCAACATTTCTTGAAAATTTCATCAAAATCCATCCATAACTTTTGAGTTATCTTGCTAACAGACAAACAAACAGACAGACAGACAAGACCCCCCAAAACCCCGATGAAAACATAACCTCTTCTGTTCCTTGGCGGAGGTAAAAAAGATATGAACTGAATTTATTTACAGTGATGGTTCAGGGATTTATGTGAACACTAGAGGGAGTAGTGAGTCACTCACAGGGTTGTATTACCAAAGCATCAGAAAGTGACCAGATGGGATGAGATCCATTAAGAAACAACTTTCAGAGCAGTGTTTTTCAACCTTGGGGTCGGGACCCCACGTGGGGTCACCTGGAATTCAAATGGGGTCGCCGGAAATTTCTAGTAATTGATAAAAAAAAATGAAAAAATTACTAATAAAAAATATGTGGAGAGATTGGAGAGTCTGTAGAAGGTTTATCCGGAAATGGCTGGGCGTCCCTCCAGCTTTCAGCTCAGTCAACTTATACAGCAAGTCATCAGTACTCCAGTTACCATGCTCCTCTGTCATCGAAGAATTTAAGGCCACCAAAGCAAGGGCAGCGTGCACGCTTTTAATCTCCAGGACGCAAAAGTTAGGCATGCAAGCTCTGCCATTAATTGCGGCAGGAAGTGGAAACCCCTTGAAGCGGTGAAGGAAGCAGAAGCCTACTGGAGGCATCAAGAAATCGTGGGCACTGTGTGTCGGGGACGGCTAGGGCTTGGCAACTACAGCGCCAAGAGCTGGTCAAAAGCAACAGACAAGGCAGAAGGGACTTGGTGGTGCAAAGGGTGCGGGAGACAGCTGAGAAGACCGTCGAATTAAAGCGGCGGGGCTGGGTTCCCAGGCACGCTGGACGCAGTGGGAAGAGGCGCTCGAGAGACCACTGTCTTGGAGAGAGCTCTGGATTACTGACCAAGGCAAGCTGAACTTCCTGCTGCGTGCTGTGGCTGATCTCCTACCCACACCAAGCAATCTGAAGATCTGGGGCAAGGAGCAAGAAGCATCCTGTAGTCAGTGTGGCGCCACCCTCTGCACGCTGAACCACATTCTGACCAGCTGCCCAAAAGCTCTTGCAGACGGGCGCTATAGGTGGAGACATGACAAAGTCCTCACTGAGGTCGCCAAGTGGGTCGAACTGCAGAGAAACAGTACCAACAAACAGCCACCAGCACCACCAAGGGTCATAAGCTTCCATCCAGAGGGCAGTAAGGTCCCGAAGGGAAGAAGATCTTACAGTCTACCATCTATTCTACACCGCGCAACGGATTGGGAGTTGCACGTGGACCTCAAGAAGAAGCTGGTCTTTCCTCAGAGGTAGTGGCAACTACTCTCCGACTGGATATGATCCTTCTTTCTAAGCGCTCAAAGTCCATCATTCTAGCCGAACTCACTGTTCCCTGGGAAGACAGGCTAGCCATATCTCACCAGGCAAAGAAGGCTAGTACCAGGACATAGTGGAAGAGGTGACCCTCGCGGGGTGGCATGCCACCCTCTACCCATCAGAGGTCGGCGCTCGGGGTTTTTCCCCGCCACATCTATGCGCAGTTTTCTGCAGAAGATTGGGCTTAATTCCCAAGCAACTGCAGAGGCCATCAGGGAGATAGCCACAGTAGCCGAAACCAGTTCTAGGTGGCTGTGGCTGTCAAGGGATCGTAGCTGGACCCCTTCTGCAGGTGAAGGCTAACTCAGCCTTTGCTGCCCCACTCAGGAGAGGTGTACAGGTTAAGGGGCGAAACACCTGTGACCCTGAGATACCTGCTGAGGATGCAGAAGGGTCCCTTGGAACACCGCTACACACCGCCAGCTCGAACCACAACATCCTTAGTTGCTACTCCAGTCTTTGCTTGTAGCAAAGCACCTTCGGTGTTTACTTTATCTTAATATGTGGTGAGTTGACAGAGACAATCCCAGTCCATAACAGACATGACAAACTGTGAGTCTGAACTGCAGCACTGTGGTTCTGTTATCTGTCAGATGTTCATTGTGGTCGGTTTCAGATGCTGCAGCTCTTTCATAATTCATAGTTTGAGTTCTTGTTTGTTCAGTAGTAATTTATTCAGCCTTGTGAATCCAAGCTGGACTGACTGTACATACAGTATCCTGACCAAGGAAAATCAAATTCCACTTTGTGCAGTATCTACACCTGGCTTTTTCTGCCCTCCGTCCAGGAATAATATACATTATAGACTAAATGTGGTCTAAATTAGCATTTATTTGCAGCATAGTAGAGCAAACTATTACATGATCAAAAACAAATTAATTTTAGCAAAAAAAAAAAAACAAAAACTACCTATTGCAACATATATAAGCTCAGTCAGACCCCCTCCCCCCCTACTAACTTGACTTTTCTTAAGGTATTACTTCACAAAATAAAACAGTGCCAGAGACTATGGTATTTGGCCCACTGCTCAGCGCTATGGCCACAAAACTGAATCACTGTTGTGGGATAATTTAGGATTCTAACTGTTTTCTGTCTCCATAAACTGATGACAAAACATCATAAAAACACTGTCTTTACTAAAAATATCTCATGTGACCGGAAAAACATATCAACAAGTAATTTAGTACGAGAAACAAACAGGTTGCATTTTGGATTTTTGTAGACTATGAAATGTTTCCAGAGGAATAAT